>NW_022589721.1:17160228-17446130 GCF_004348235.1 Phoca vitulina | reverse complement strand
AAGAAAGAAAGAAAGAAAGAAAGAAAGAAAGAAAGAAAGAAAGAAAGAAAGAAAAAGAAAGAAAGAAAAAGAAAGAAAGAAAGAAAGAGAGAAAGAAAGAAAATAGGATTTAGGAAAAAATTGTAACTCTGTCTTGTTCTGCTTACATTAATGAACCAGATTATATTCCTGAAGAGAATATTTAACATTTCACTTCGAAACACCTGGTTGTAGATTACTTTGCTGCTTGAGGGCTTCTTCAAGAATAGAGAATGTATATTTGCTTCATATTTTCATAATTAACTGGCTTATTCTTGTGATTTTTCCATTCCAAACTAGCTGTTGCCAAGGGTGACTTCAACCATGGAGAACAATAATTATCATTATTACTCTTCCTATTATTGCTATTCTATTACTATAATAATGCTAGTACTATTGTTATTACTAATAATACAATTTTGCTTTTTTAAACTTCAAAGAAAATTGATTTTCCACATACCTGTTTTCCAATAGTTTTCTCATGAATCCTCAAAAAATTACCTTCAATTTAGTTGTCAAACTTATCTTAATATTAAATTACAAATTTACAAACAGTAACTTATCCAAGGTAGTGCAATAAAATTGTGATTGTGGATTTGTGATATTGACCCAGAGTTTTCTCACTCCATAGTTTGGCTGTTTTCCACTATGCTGGAGGGGGGAAGGTGGGCACTTGTTTTCTTTTGGAGATTGATGGCTCTCTTGTCCAACACAACTTTCATCCAGTACAACTTGCTAAAATGGTGGGAGAGAGATGTAGAATAAAGAAATAAACCATGCCAAGGCAAGTAACAGAGGAGTGACTTTATGGTGACATGGAGGAAGGGCTACCAGAAATTTGTATATAATATTTGATTTTTGAGCCTATTAACCTACAGTGGTTTTAATAGACTACTTAGTAATTCTCAAACATCTTTGTAAAATTTTTCCTTTAATCTTCATTATGAAAACAATACCTTTTATTCATTTACCGAATATAAAATATTTTCTTTATGTAATTTTTCAAACAAGAGATAATCCTGTTCCTATGTGTGTAGACTTCTTTGGTAGGTCAGGCTCCCTACCACTCCCTCTTGCCTCCAGGAGGCTGGAGGTCCATACACTTGGACTTAACTTTCCATCCTCCGCAACTTCCAATACAAATGCACATAATCCTAAGCTGTTAAATATGAATTATCTCATTGAATTCTAGTATATTACAATTAGAAGAAAATCTGCCATTCTTATGTTTTTCAGCTGTTCAGGTAACTGGTAAAAAACATGAAAAGAGCTAATGGATGAGTTCCCTACCAACCAGACAAGTAGAAACCAAGTATCTAAATCTAAAATTTTCACTCTATAGGCTAGACTACAGACTAATAGTACAAATCCAACAAAATGTGGTGCTTCTCTCTTAATGTGTGATTCAGAAGGCTCTCTTTAAAATTAAAAAAAAATTATTTTAAAAAATCTGAAATTTGGGAGAAAATGTGCATGATGTAGCAAAAACTTTTAACTAATAGGAAAATTATGAAATATTTAGTGACTGGGTTTCATACTTTTAAAATGGCTTTATATGTGTGGGCAAAGCCTCTATTAAAATTCCAAAAAAATACAACTACCTTTTCCTACTGTATTCCTACCATAAGCAAAAATATCAAAGATTCAACTCTGTGCATACCACTCAACAAATATTTTTCTCTAATAAAATGTCTAAAAATTATACAGATGATTATTGCCTTTTTACCCTATTTGGGGGGAGGCACGCCTATTATAAACCCAACATAAATGAATTTCCTTTCTGAATTCAGTAAAAATTCCTTTGCATACATACCTCTTTAAAGATGTGCTATTGAAAATTGAATATGGTTCAAAATATTGAAGTGTTCCAATTAAACACCGACTCTAATTTTGTCATTTACAAAAACAATCCCATGTCCCAAGTTGGTAAATGAATTTGGAATGCCCATTCAAAATGCCACTGCAGCGGCTCAGCCTAGCCTCCTGGATCTCTCATTTGTGCATGTCCACTTTTCTTTAATATTCTCAATGTATCCAGCTTTAAGCTCTTGAGACTTTTTCTTTAAAAAACATATTTTTGTAAAAATGCTTACTGTAATATCTGCCCTCTCAACAGTTTTAAGTGTACAAGTGTACAATACAGAATTGTTGTCTATAGGCACAATGTTGTATATCAGTGGAATAGCATGCAGCCTTAGAAAAGGAAAGAAATCCTGTAACATGTGATGACATGGATGAATCTTAAGGGTGTTGTGCTAGGTGAAAAAAGTCTGTCACAGAAAGATAGATATTGTGTGAGTCCACTTATATGAGGTACCTAAGACAGTCAAACTCAGAAGCAAAGAATCCAATGGTGTTGCCAGGGGCTGGGGAGAGCAGCAAATGGAGAGTTGCTAAACCTTTGTAATTTTGACATATTTTAACATCTCCATATTTTAATCCTCAGCAATCTCTATGGATACAATTTTGCTCTCACTTTTTAGCTACAGACACAGCAACTCTCGAGGTGAAGATTTCTGAGAACAAGCTCAGAGCTGGGTGATCTATATTGATGGAGTCTACCAGCCTGGGCCTCCACAAACAGGAAGAGGAGGGAGGTTATACATAATGGTTTTTTAATCTTGCCTATACATCATCCTTTTTTTAAAGATTTTATTTATTTATTGAAAGAGAGAGAGAGAGAGAGTGGACAAGCATGGGGGAGGGGCAGAGGGTGAGGGAGAGAGAGACTGTCAAGCAGACTCTTCACTGAGCATGGAGCCTGACTTGGGGCTTGATCTCACAACCATGAGATCATGACCTGAGCCAAAACAAGAGTCGGATGCCCAACCAACTGAGCCATGCAGGCACCCCCATCACCTTTTATTTTCTGATGCCCTTCCTTCTCAACCATGCTCTGCATTCCCATAAAAGGAAGTCAACCTTGTTATGTATGTATCTCCAGTTTTAGAAACTTAGGGACTTCATGGTGCATTTTCTTACTTCTTATTTTAAGATGGTGAAGGAGAGACCCAGGCAAGCTGTATGACTTGTGCAGAATAAGACAAACAGCTAGAGCTACAACCAAGGCTTTGCCCCAAATTTCCCGATTCCCCATTCTTCTTTTAAGCAATTCCATATTCTCTTTTGGTCCATTGTTCAAGCTGATGTAACTGGAAAACATTTTAAATCTTCCATGAAGGGACCCAAATAGTTGTGGGAGATTATAGTGTCTAAGTTTTCAGCTTTTTAACTGCATGTAGAAAAGTGGCCTCAAAGAAGTTGTACATAGATAGTATGTGAAAGTACTTTGTCAGTTGGGCAGTGCTCTATAAACGTGTGGGAGCTGGTGTTTGCACCTTCAGATTCCACTCAGCCATTGCTTTTGTGAAGCCAAATTGGGAAAGGCTCAGACATAAACAGCCTGGTCCACCTGAGGAACTTGTAATCTACCTTTTCCCTCAAGTGTCAGTTAAGGGATTGGCCCATCGCAGGCCCATGGAAATTAGTGCAGAACATTTCTCTGGATACAAGAGAGAAGCTCTCTCTTCCCTGAGATTATACAGTCTGTGGATATAAGACTGGAAGCTTGTGCAATTTTACTACCATGAAGGAAACTGGATGAAATTGAAGCCACATAAACAAGAAGGTCAAGCCAAGAGGGTTACTGACTGTTGTTGGCATAAACTGTACTATATTGTGTTCTGCCTTGTCAGATAGATGTTCCAATAAAATTCAGAGAGAGACACAGCAAGAGAGGGAACACAAGCAGAAGGAGTGGGAGAGGGAGAAGCAGGCTAAGCAGAGAGCCCGGTGCGGGGCTCGATCCCAGGACCCTGGGATCGTGAGCTGAGCGGAAGGCAGACGCTTAACAACTGAGCCACCGAGGCGCCCCTATTAATTTATTTTTAGAGAGTGAGAGAGTTACCATACTGCATGCAGAAGGGCAGAGGGAGAGGGAGAGAAGCAGACTCCTGGCTGAGTGTAGAGCCTGACATGGGGCTGGATCCCACAACACTGAGATCATGACCTGAGCCGAAATTAAGAGTTGGAGACTCAACCAACTAAGCCACCCAGGTGTCATGAACCCCTATAAATTTTAAACCAGAAATTTTAAGTTTTGCCAGAGCTTTCTCTGTCTCTGAAGAAATGGAGCTGTCACCTTCTGCTATCTGAAATAAAAACAGTAGAAAGGCTCTGTCCAAAGAAAAATCCTAAGATCAGTAGCTCTTACTGCCTTCTCAACCTACTGCAATTCCCCTTATATCAAGAGGGCACTGGAATGGAAGTAGGCATTTGTGAGATATGATTAATGGGAAACTGGATTGGGTTTAGTAGAATAGAATTATGTGCTTTTTGAAACATGACTTACAAGTCTATTTCTTGCTAGTTGTCCCGTATGGGGTTGGCTCATTATGATACAGATGTGCAGGGCCAGAAGTTGGACTGCTAATGTTAACCTGTTAGTTACTGTAGATAACGTTTGTGTGTTAACATAAACAAGTGTTAACGTGTCCCATGGCGCCAGGCACCAGAATTAGGTTAGGAATGAGAGGAGAAATCAGGCTTGAAATGTCCTGATTCAAAAACTCTTCTGCGGAAAACTCTTTAAATCATCAGGTATATAAAATTGTAGGGCAAGGATTTAGTTAATTATTAACTAGTCACATTAAAGTTCTCCACTCTGGGGCGCCTGGGTGGCTCAGTCGGTTAAGCGGCTGCCTTCAGCTCAGGTCATGACCCCAGGGTCCGGGGATCGAGTCCCACATCGGGCTCCCTGCTCAGTGGAGAGTCTGCTTCTCCCTCTCCGTCTGCCTGCCTCTCTGCTTACTTGTGCTCTCTCTATCTCTCTGTCAAATAAATAAATAAAATCTTTAAAAAAAAAAAGTTCTCCACTCTGTTTCTTCTTTTTCAGTGTTCATGATAATAAGATTTTTTTAATATGTACAGTACAACCTATAATAAAAAGTGAGAATAGAATATATTTTGTAAGAGCTTACATGACCCATGCGTTCTGAATATACATTTAAAAAATCAGTCTCTCATGCCAGAGGCAAGGATAAATTATCTTTCTCATTTTCTTTATAGAAATTATTTTACAAAGTTGTTGAGTTACGTCAAATTATTCACAACCATGTAGCCAAAATATAGATGAAATGACTATAGAGGGAATTGATCAATTCATTACTAAAAATATTGTTACTTTTCTGGATTTTGTGATGTTTTGGGAATTTGTCAGCTTTTAAAATTTTTTTAATTTACTATGTTTTTCCCTAGTATAATAAGCATTTGCATTCATATCTAATTTTCTAATTGTAATTTTTTTTTCCTAAAGAGGGCCCTTCAAGGTGAATATATATCAACTTTCACAGAATTTGTTTGCCCCACACTGAGAATTCTGGAGGAAAATGATGAATTACTCAATTATCTGAGGGGGATAAGAAAGCTCATAGAAAGGAGTTATGTTGAAGAATGAGTCGAGAAATTGGGATTAAACAGAGGAAAGGAACATTGGTGCTTAGTTCAAAAGTCATGGAAATGCCTTTGCTGAACGCCCTATCTTAAACTGCAGCCCACCCCACCTAATGACTTCCTCTCCCATTGCTCTAGCTGAATGGAATGTACATTACTTTTCACTTCTGTATTTTCACTAAAATATAAACTTCATGAAGACAAGAATTTGTTCCATTTTGTTCGTTACTGTCACCCCCATAGCCTAGAAGAGTGCCTGTCATATAGCATATAGTAAGAGTTCTATAAATATTTGTTGAATGAATGGATGAATGCCCTAAAGGTCCCTGTATCAATGTGAGCTTCTTTGATCCTAGTAATTCAGCAGAGGAGAATAGCTGGTAAGATATCGGAACCCTTCCAAATCCCTAGCAAAGTTTTGTTTCTGTGTGCTCATCTTTCAGAATCCTATGGCAACATAGTTTTATTTTCAACCATCAGACACACACACACATACACACAACACACACAGGAACTTGGCAAAGTAAAAACCCAGATTTATATCCATTTTCAGAAAGGCAGAAAAAGAATGAGTACAATCAGACTAAAATGATACATCTGGCTACCATATTAAAAAGGCAACATCCTGACAACTGTTAAGTTAATTGAAAGTTGTGCAGGAATTTTCTCACAAAGCCCATGAATCCTAGAAGTAATGTGATAATCTTTCCAAAAACTTAGAAGTGATCCTGGTACTTCTTGTTACAAGTTACTTCTTTTAATCATGCAATTTGTGTTGGTAGAAGTTAAATTTTGTAATCATAAATGGGAAGATCCAAAGGGTTCTTCCCAGTTACAGGCAACCCTCCAAATAGTCACAAGAACTGGACAAAGATTTCCTAACACCAGCTTGGCAATTTCACTGAACCTTATCTATCCTAACTTTCTTTCCATCACAGAGTTTTGAATCTGTGAGGGGCCTTAGGAATCCCTGTGAGAGAAACAGATGCCTATGAACTGGTCATTCTCCATTTTCTCCTTGCTAATAGAATTCTTTGGGTTTGGAGTGAAAATGTGTCCGGGGCTCTATTTGCTTTTACCTTCCCTTTTTCACCTAGAGGTGGTCATATTACATATTTCTGGTTACTGCTATGTGAGACAAAGCCTAATAAGGCTTTACTTTTTTTCCATCATGTATTCCTAATGTAAGGAGCCAGCACAGCCAGCAATACCATTTGTCTTCTCCTGCCGCTGTCTTGAGTATACACCCAATGTCTGGAACTAATACTGCCATTGTATGACCATGAGGTGAAAGGCAAACGGCGAGGAGTAGCGGAGCACAAATATGGAAGATAGTCTTCCAATAGTCTATGAGGTCATGGAGTCATTAGCCCTATGTTGGACTGCTCACCTCCAGACTATTTATTATGTGAGAAAAATAAACCTGTTTTTGTTCAACTTTCCATTAGTTCAGTTTCTCCTATTTGCAGTCGGAGTACTCCTGGTATCATTATTAATTCTAATGCCTTTATGAGAGAAGAAAACTGAGGCTCAATGAGAACAAGCAATTTGGCCAGAGCCAGAGATATTTTTGGTGAGAAGCACATTACAAGAGCCCCTGCCCCTTCCGGGACACTCACACGCACACCCTAGGGCCACTGAGTAAGAGGATGGTTTTGCTTCACCTGCCTGTTCAGGACAAGGAAACAATGTAGATAGCAAAATGCTCATAGTGGGAAATGTTGGAACTGTTGACAATTATAAGGATGAGTGCTAGGCTACAAAAGTATATATTTGTTGTATACAATAGTAATCTTTTTGATGGTTTTTATGTAACATGTTGAAGCCAAATTACTATCATCTGCAATAAAATATTTGTTCATTATTGGGTCAGAACATCCGGATGACAAGTCAAAAATTCCACTATTCATCAAGTTATTCTTTATTCTTTATCCCCATCTCTAATTATCCAGCAATCCGGATGCTTTGGCATCATGTAGATTCAATTAAGTTATGTATTGAGTTAAGGAGTCTCCTGAATTTGAGCAATATGTTTTTAGTAATTCAGATTTTCAATCTCTACTTTCTCTCATGCCTTTTTTTTTTTTTTTTTGGTCTTAATAAAGGTTCCCAGAAGATTCTAGATTGAGTTTATGTCATCTGTGCTTTGTTTCAGTCTTCAGTTATTAATTTATGCTAAATCAAGTGAAAGTTTTCAATTGCTTATATACCTCCTTACAAAGGAAGTGTTTCTCTCACTTATTAGTGCTAAATCCCAGTTCCAGGCATAGCTTTCCCTTTGTCACATTTCCATGCGTATTACTCACAAACAAATAAATCCTCTCTGTAAAGTATTTGGCATCTTTATCTTCCTTCATGAAAATGCAGTTCTGAGATTTCCAATTACACATATGGACCAGATGTGAAACATGACTTAAATGAACAGGGAATTCAGTATGGTTTTGCAATCACGAGACATATATTGTATCCCTCTTACGCTAATGTTTCCTTTATAATTCCCTGTTGTGGGACAGCTGCTGCAAGCGCCGAGTGGCCCCTCTTGGCATGTTCTTTCTCTTCTTGTGCTTTTCCACTTTCCCCAATCCAAAGAAAAATCTAAAAATGGAGGCAGAGTGGAAATATGACTTTTTTCCTCATTGCTAGAACTCTAACACAAACATATGGCACATAGGTCACCTCTCCTTTTTCTCTGTGCCCATAGTTGACAGAAAGGGTCAGTCATGGCACTCTTTCTGACTCAAATTTGGCTTGGAATTCTTCTCAACACATTATATAATTCAGTCAGCTCAAATATAGGTGTCCAGTCTACCTGCAGTCACTCTACCCTTCTGAGTTTAAATTTAATGTGCATTTTCCACATTTATGTTTCCATTAGCAGGTGTTCCTATGGACCAAAAATATTAAGTACTTTTTTTATCAATGATAGTGATGAAAAGAAAGACAGTTCTGTGGTGTGTGTGTGTGTGTGTGTGTTCGCATGTGTGTATGATTTCAAATTGGAGGAGATAATGGCTCCAATGGGAGGAACAAATTCCAAAACGTATCACAAATTTCATCTTCGTTTCTCTAAGTCAAAACCTAATTACTGCTTTTCCTAACAAAAATACTATGACAATCTCTAATTTGTCCTGTATTCGCTGTACCTCTGTCCATTCATTGTTTCACACTATAGGGTAAGGAGCTTCCAATCATGTAAATCATTGGTATCCCTCCCACCCTTAAGATCCTTCAGTGAAACTCATCACACATATAACTAACTTAAAAACTAACAGAATCTACAAAAATCGAGCATGATTTGGCCTCTGCCTCTATTTTATCCTCACCATCAAATACTTTTTACATTATTCACTTCATTTCACCGACAAGGATCTTCTGTTTCTCAAACTGCTACACTCATTTCTGCCCAGTGTCTTCTCTTCCACCCATGCATTTATTTAATTTATATTTATTAAGTGCTTCATTAATATCAAGCAGTCCACTTCCTATTTACCTGGTTGTTTCCTACTTAGATTCAGATTGCAGCATGAAAACCCTCCACTTCCAGAAGACCTCATTTGACTGTGACAGGAACTTCTATGTGTTCAGTAAAATCTATTCACCCTTCTTTCTGGCCACGGTTCTACGATTCTTGGTCTGTTCTTACTTCTCTGGGTGGCATGTGACTACTGTTGCCCATTGAATATAAAGGGAAATGTGATATGTCATTGCTAGGCCGAAGTGTGAAGAAGTACTAGTGGGCTAAAAGACCCCCAATTTTTTAGCACTTAAGGGCTGCCCATATCCCTAGGCTCCTATCCTCATATCAGTCTGACTTCTGCTTCTGATGGAAAATCTTCTCTGACCCTGATTCTGCTGCCTCCTTTTTATGAGGACCCCTGTAATTTCACTGGGCTCATCTGGATAATCCAGGACAATCTTTCCATCTCAAGCCCTTAATTTAATCACATTTGCAAAGTCCCTTTTGCTATATCACATAACATACTTGTAGTTTCTGGGACATAGATATCTTTGGGGAACAGGGAACATTTTTCTATCTACCACACCAAGTGACCAGATATAGGCCTATAAAAGGATTAGAACAAAAAGGTCTCATTAACATTCAAACCTGAGACAAAGAAAAGCTTAGAGATGTGGCTTTTCTACCAAAGCATATTATTTCAAGGAACTTCAAAATAGCCATCATTAAATTTGAAAGAGAATCATAAGAAAAGATAGCAGATTTGAGAACAAATAAAATAATAAAGAAAAAAGAAAAGAGAACATCGGTATGGTTACTAGCATATGAATTTGTCTATAAACAAATGGAAACTTACTATAAACTTTCATAGGCATTTTTTTGCCACTGAAAAAGAGCTTAGGGTAAAAATTAAAAAAATTGTAAAGCCTTAAATCAACTTTCAAGCTCCACACTTGGACCAATTGGAAATGGACTTTGGAAGTGGTATACCCCTCAGTTAGGATGTGATCCCAACACCATCTTCCGATGTCATCAGTGTCATCATGGAGGATAATGGAAAGGTAAGAACCTCCCAGAAGGCATAACCAAGGGCCAGGGAGAACACAGAACATCAGAGTTACTACCAAAGAACAGAATGAGGATTAAGTCAAGACTTGAGTTTGCCAAATCCTTCTGTAGTAATAGATCCAGTTTCTCTTTCAATCAATTGGTTTTAAGTCCAAAAACAGACTCAGTTCCAAAAACTGGACAAAGGGCCTGGGTTTTTATTAGGACCATTGCCTTTATTCTGATCATCCGTCTCTGTTTTCCTATGATTGCGTATATTGAATAGTAACTTTGTTGGCCACCCATTTATGGTAGAGATGCCATATTCTTTTAACTATCTTTATAGCTCTTCAGAGTCAGACATCCTGCCGTCCATCTGATATTGTCTACCTGGCTTCTGATAGATAAGCAAAACCATCTGGCCTCTATTGTTTTGAGGTCTATCAACTGTCCTGAATTAAAGAACCCACTTCTAAAACAGCATCACCTGTGGTCAATCCAGGGTTACCATTGAACTTCTAAATTATTTTGGTGCCCTACTCATCAGTGCATTTTTATTGTAAGTGGTTTATCTACTCTTTGTCTTCCCATGGAACATAGTCCTCTGGTGAATTCTCTAGCCTTACATGGACTATCCACTTTAGCATGTCCATATCTTTGAGACTATTAATACCATCTTCCCTCATCTGGCACAGCAATTCTGGCCATAGTTCTCTCCATTCTAGGAGTCATCAGGAGACATCTCCTGATATTTTTGCTATGATGTTAAATTCTGCGTATCAGGAGAGGGTTCTCGAATTGATAAACTCTCCCTTATTCAATCTTATGTTCCAATTCCTTGATTAAACATCCTCAAAATCTACTCCTATCATCCTCTCTCAGTTCCTGCCAGTGCATGCTGGCTGGGTTCTGCAACTCATTTGGTATAGAATCCCCTTCCTCCCTTATCAGGACCAGCACACCCCTACTGCCTTACATTGTGACTTAATTTTGTTACTGGACCAGCATTGAGAATGTATAATTGTTTTCAAATATATGACTTTGGAAAGCCTTTCTTATTTAGAAAGTTTCCTAAAGATTGTTATATTGTGGGAGAAGACAATCCCTACCTAGAGTTATAGAGATGTGGACGGTGGAATGTGTATGTGAATATGTGTAAGAGTGTATGTAGGGGGAGTGAGTGTGGGGGAGAAAGAGAGAGAGAGAGAGAGAGAGAATGTCTCCAAATGAGTAATGTTTTAAGCAACTGATATCCTATTTGCACTACTAGAGAAAAAAGTCAGTGGATTCTGATTATTATTTTTATTATTATTATTATTGAGACTTAACAAAGACTGAGGATTGATAATCCAAAAATTATGATATATTCCAACCTGGATAATTTTAAAAATAAGATTAAGGCAATTTAATCACACTGTAGTTTGTGATCCTTTCTGCCACCATAGGCTCAGGTACCTAAACAAACAGTCTGCTATAAACAGTTTTTTAGATATTTAATATTTCAGCGGTACCTAGGTGGCTCAGTCAGTTAAGTGCCCAACTCTTGATTTCAGCTCAGGTCATGATCTCAGGGTTATGAGATCGAGCCCCATGTCAGGCTCTGCGCTGGGCATGGAGCCTGCTTAAAATTCTCTCTCTTCCTTTCCCTCTGCCCCTCCCCCCATAAAAAAAAAGAAGAGAAAGAAATGTAATATTTCATAATGGGCTTTCAAATTACTAGAAAAAATACCGCTTATGTTCCTGTGAACACTTACAGTAAAACCTGAAGCCGCTCAAGAATAATTTCTGAATAAATAGGATCAGAGATAAAAGTTTTCAGGTCTGATTCCAATGCAAGTAGACCACACAGTAGGCCACAACACAATAAGCAATTGACAGGCTGATGCTCTCAGAGGATTAGTTACCTAAATTTCAGTGTGATGGGAAATAGGGAAACTCTCCTCACAAACAAAATTCCCAAAACTTTGTAAAATTTATTATGTTTTTTTCTAAATGAAAGCACATATTCATTATTTTTCTTTATATTCCTTCCTTACCCTTCAACACACAAGCCCCATTGTGAGTTTGCCTATTATTTCTTGATTCCAGAACTCTTTATAGAGTCTGAGCAATTACAGAATCCTGCATTAAATCGTCATGTGTTGTGAATGAGAATTTCAATGAACATGTACTTGGGAAATGAAAGACAGATGGTCTTTCAGTCTGTATCTCCTTTATCTCTTTTGTCAACCCAGAATTGACTTCACATGTCTTCTCCATTTTATTTGTATCAGTATGCTTACATGGATCTCATAAATCTTATTTTTTCAGTTCACTTGAGTGTTTTCACCAATTCTAATTCTCTGAATGTCTTCTCTATTGAAATCCTCCTTCATTGCTTTCCCGTCTTAGTGCTATAATTCATTTCTTAATTGGGTCATCTCACATTTATTTTCCAGACTTTTCTAAATAAAAAGCCATATTGATGAGGTCTTTCTTTATAATAAAACCACCTAACAAACTATTCCATATTGCAGTCTTCACTGACATCTGAAACGGTCATTTGCCACATAGAAGGCATTGAATAGTTAAGGGAGAACAAAACCAATCCATTCCTTTCATCCATTTTCACTTTCCCAAACCTGGAGAATCCAGAAGCATCTCTGGGGTTGAAGGAGGACAGGAAGAGCAAAAGAGCAGAGGGGCGGGAGAGGAAGCACAGACCAGACTCCCTTTTCCCACTGTTCAACTGTGGAAGTTGAAGGTCAGTCTGAACTGGGAGATGGAGAAATTTTGAACGTCAGAGTTTCATCTGAAACTGAAGATGAGGTTGGCCAGCTGTGACTGCCTGAGATCCCATCAGAGGCAGAGAGGGGGAAACTGACACAAGTGTGAGTGCAGTGATTGAAAAAAAAAAGTTCATATCTGTACCCAACTGACTCCAACATTTTTAAGTAAATAGATGTTTTCATGAGTAAATACATAAACATAGACAAAGTATTTTATGAAATTAAAAGTAAAGCAGGAAAAAATGCAGAGATCTCAAATGTGCTACTTACTAGTGGTATAATATCAGGCAAATAAAAAATAGCCTCTCCGAGTATTAAGACCTTCATTTTTGAAAATAAGAATAAAAGGATCACACTGCATTGTTGTGAGGTTTCAGTAAAGAATAATGCATTGAAACATCTAGCACAATACCTGGAACATGTGAAGCCCTGAATTCATTCTAATTTAATTCCCTGAGAATTTTCCATCTTTGTATATTTTTTGAGGAGTTACTGTATATCTACGACCTCTACTAGACAAGCGCGAGACAAAGTACTTTCTCTGTACCTTAGAAACCTTTAAGGGACACAGAGGTGATACACATAAAACAAAAGAAATAAGCACAAGATTATCATCAAATTGTGGTTTAAACTATAGTATAGTTGTTTTGGAAATTCAGAAAAAAATGAAGCAAAATATGAAATAACACAACACATTTCCTAGAAAACAAACCAAAGTTCAAGTCAACAAGAAGACTTGTTTTTCTTCCTTCTGGATCTTTCTAACTTGAAACACAGCCAGAGCCCTTTCTGAAGATCAGGAAGCTTAAAGACTGTAGGAGCCAGCAGTAGATGTCATTGTCCTGTTTTGTTATTCAAGACACAGATCTGTATTGCCCAAAATCTTACAGAACACTACTCCCTGGTACCCTGTTTCAACATTTGCAACAGATTATTTGGAAAGCATTGTTGGGGGCAAAGCCACATCTAACAACTCCCATTCCTAGAGCATCAGATTTTAATTTTAATAAAAACAAGATTCTAAGCCTTTGGACATCAATTTATGGCAATGGGAGCTGTAAATAAAGCATAAGACCTAGTTACACTGAGTTTATTAATGCAAAACCACCATGAAATCAATGGTTTGCTTGAAGAACTTAGATTCAGTTTACTTTGGATTAAGAAAATGTTTCATCTCATTGTGTGTAAGAGCTATAAATATGCACGTATAAAGAAATAAATTAATAATATGGGAGTATTTGCAAACTTTTTGTCTATTCTAGTCCTCAAAAGAATGCTTCTCTTATTGCTAACCCACAAACTCTCTTCTTAACCCAGAAGATTCAATCTTGGTTAGGCAAGCTCTTACTCTTTTATGATGCATGCAGTCAGAGTAAAAGCAGAGAAGGCTGGAGAAAGAGCAGGGCAGTAGATGGAAGGTTAAGTCAATGTTAAGTCTATAACATGTGGGGGACAGAGGAGAACAGCCAGAGTGGGACATAGAATAAAAGTTGCTTTTACTGGAAAAAGAAATATTGAGTATCGATGTTGTCACGAGGGTCACAAATGAGTCTCTTAAGTGTTGTGTATGTTGCTGAAGTTATGAATTAGGTATGTTTCTTTGGAATCCATTTTATCTTTATTTTTTAAAAGATTTATTTGAGAGAGAGAGCATGAGTGGGGGAGGCGGAGAGGGAGAGAAATCTTCAAGGACTCCCTGGTGAGCATGGAGCCCAATGTGGGGCTCAATCCCAGGACCCTGAGATCATGACCTGAGTGGAAATCAAGAGTCCGACGCTCAACCAACTGAGCCACCCAGGCGCCCTGAATTAGATGTGTTTTAATGTCTCACAAGGAACACTTGTAATGCTTGGAATTTCTTTTGGTCATTTTTTGTTTCAGCCTGTAAATTGTGCTTCTTGAAAGCCAAACCATATATATAGACAGGACTATTTGTATCTCTGGGTTGTGAGGGATACACTCATACCCAAATAACCAGAAAATGATTTTAATATTCTTTCCCCATACACAGAATGCCATTTGTATGCTGATGTATGTAGTCTATAAAGGTTAAAGTTCTACAAGGGTCAAAGCTCATTTGTAAGAATCTTTGTGCACTAGATGAACATAGGATCCAGGCATGTAAATGAGGTAAACAGAACCATGTGTGGTAGGATGAGGGAAAAAGGAGAAGAGGTAGACAGAGTATTCAATGAATAAAATATGGAATTACTTGGCAATTTAAACTGTTCAAAACAACTTGGGACCAGGAGAAACAGCAATTTTCAGAGACACAAGGCTTTTTCTAAAATGCACATCAATCCAAACTGAGAAAACTCTAGGAAATCACATGAGTTCTTTTCTCCTTGGTGACTACAATCTGTTACATGTCCCACTTCTCTATAAGCCCCAGCTAGGAGCTAAACTCCATCCAAACACCTCATGTTATCAGTACTTGCCCCATAGTGCATATATAATCAATATTTGGTGAATGAATAAACTCCTGTCACAGAAACTACTCCATCCCTCCACTGTAACACTGAATATGAGAAATTAAATTGAACCATTTAAGTGTCTGGTTCCCTAACCAACTTTAAGCTCCATGTGCTCAAGGACAGTACCACATTCGTGTTTGGAGTCCTGGTTGGCAGAGTGAGTGCTCAATCAATGGATTTTGAACTGAGCTGAACAAGAAATATACAGAAAATAAGCTCTAGCTTGGGTAGAAAGTAGAGTGGATAGAGGGAAATATAGACCAACTTCAGGCAGGAAAGGATTTGCAGATAGATTGAGGTCAACTCAGTCTTGCTGTAGGACCTCATAGTCTAGCAAGGTCTGCTATTATGAATAATGTAAAAACTGTGTGCTAACAACGTCCAAGATATTATGGCTTATCCCATTGTCTGTGTCATAATTGTCACAGGTATTGTCAGAGACAGAATCAAGTTGCAAATAAGATTATCTTCAGAGTCTCTTCTTGTAACTTGAAGTTACTTAAAGGTGAGTCTAAATTTTGTATAGTGACACATGAAATGTAAGCAAGACATATTTCAGAATAGTTCCTTTGGGAGACTGAAGGTTTTTTCTAATACTGCTATTACTCAACATCTTTTAGGAACTACCTTCATACCTTTGAAAAATCATTTTATTTATAGGTGGATATTATTTTGAAAATAGGCAAAAGTTACCCACACTTTAGTGTTGTGAATGAATGTGTGTTGTTAAAATAATGCAGTGTTTCAAAAAGAAAACAAAGTGTGTTAATGAAATTACTGGTATTTTGGAGTTGCTTAAAATCTGACTGAAATCAGTGCCATTAGAAGTCACAGAAATATCTTTATTAGAACAATATTATGAGAACAAGTAAAATGCTTTCTAAAAGGACTGCATTGGAAACCAACAGTCATGTGAATGCATAAGTTCTGGCATGCTTGGTCAAGAAAAGTCTTGGAACTTTAAAATATGAATCCCATATATCTTTCATTTTCCTCTGTGTGCTTTTACAAGGAATGCCAAAGAACAATAAAAAGAGGGAAGAAATAGGAGGAAGCGATGGAGATTGAGAAATTCTTTGCCAATACAGAGGCACTGACAAGAAGATTTATGTCAAAATATTTATGGAATTTAGGAACAACAAATGAAATTATCTATTTAAAAAATGATCTCTAAAAACAGGATGTGGGCTGACTTATCGACTTCCCGTGTGAACTGCTATCCTACTGGGGCTTATGAACTCTACTTAAAGTAGTTCATCTATTAAATAATTAGACATTTATCAAGACAGTTTAAACCAGAAAGAGAAAGAAATACTGCTCTATCGCTCCCCTGTATACTCATTGACTAAGTTGTTTGGGCCATCAGTGCGATGACATCATTTGCTTGTGAGAAACCACACTGGTTTTCCCTTTCTAAAGTTTAGGTATGAATGGTTCTCCCAAACTGAAAAAAGCTATCTTGTACCATTAAGCAGTCACTGTCTAGTTACAGGTTAGATCTCTGCCCTCTACTGGAAAATATTATATCTGCACCAGAATGCTTGTTTCTGTCAATGGAGATCGTATGTCAATATGTCAATCACAAAGTAGTACATTTCCTTATTTAAATATGTTCATATCCTTAATATTTATGAAATTTTTTTCTTTTCTTATGTTTTATTATTTGAATATATTATTAAAAATATGTATTTCAGTACTCCTTTACCAGAGGACCTCTTTTTCTGCACCGGCAGTACAAAGGATTGGAGTGGGATATTCCCTGTCCTCTAGACCTGTGCATACATACACGCGTACACATGGTAGATACTGTGTATGTAATACAGTAGCCACTAGGTACGAATGACGACTGAGCATTTGAAATGTGGCACGTCCATATTGAAATGTGCTGAAAATATAATGGACACTGGATTTCTAGAACAAAAAATACTTTAAAGATTTTTTATTATTATTTATTTATTTAACAGAGATAGAGAGCACAAGTAGGCAGAGCGGCAGACGGAGGGAGAGGGAGAAGCAGGCTCTCCGCTGAGCAGGGAGCCCGATGCGGGGCTCGATCCCAGGACCCTGGGATCATGACCTGAGCCGAAGGCAGCCGCTTAACCGACTGAGCCACCCAGGCGCCCCTGGAACAAAAAATACTTTAAACAGTAATTGTTCATATTGTTTATCTTGATTACTTTTTGAAATAATATGTTGGGTCTCCTGTGTTATTAAATTGTCTTATTAAATTAATTGACCTATTTCTTTTACTTTTTTAAATTTACTGGAGACTAGAAAAATTAATGTTTTATATAGGACCCTAATTTTGGTTCACATTATATTTCATTTGGCCAGCACTGCTCTAGAAGCTCTAACTTAAGAAAGTGGTACAAATATACAACTGACTATATAAACATCAATATGGTATATATAATAAAAGAATATATTTATATCTGTTAAGCATCTTGAATATATATATCTCCTCGGAGGGGACTATTATACTATCGTTGTCGTCATTCATTGGTTACTTTTTAGATAAGCAACCTGAGGCCAGAGAAGTTAAGTATCTTGACCAAAGGGGAAAATCCATACTTCGAACTCATAGAGGTGGGATTTGAATGCTGTTTTTCCTCACCACACCGCACACCTCCCTGTAAAGAACAGGGAAGAGGGTACTTCACTGAAGTGTGGCTTCAGAAATGACCTTCTGGTGTGGCTGAAATCTGAGTTGAATTTTTAACAATGAATAGAAGTTAGACAGGTAAACCTCTTTCTCATGTGAAATAAATCCATACAAATGGGAATGTTATTTGAGTACTTGTATATGAATGCTGACCTGAAGATAAAGGAGTAGCAAAATCCTTTCTCTCCAAAACATTTGAGCACCCAAGGAGGTAATATGAGATGTAAAAAGAAGGAGGAAGAGAAGGGGAGGAGGAGGGAGAGAAGGGGAAGAAGGGAAGGAAGAGGAGAAGGTGAAGAAGGTTGTGGAGGAGGAGGAGAAAGGAAGAGAAGGAGGGAGAAGGAGGTGATGTCATTATTGCGCACAGAGAATTTGCATTTGGCTGGAAGCAGAAAATTCTAAGCTCTTGCAGCTCCATCCCTTTGCAAAGGTAAAACTCAATTAAGTCTGTGAGTCCCAAAGTTGACCTCTTGTTCCAAGTCTAAGGATATTGATTGGCAATCAGTGTGTTTCTAACCTACGGGAGAATTGTCTATGGAAAAAAAAAACTTAATGCTGAGTACCTGGAAAGTTTGCATATAGACAAATTGAGCCAAACCCAGGACAGGGGGATACTTGCTTTGTTTAGTATATGATGCCCTTATATTTCAGGAATTTTGGAGATTTCCTGCTAATGATAAAGACAAAAGAACATAACTCTGAATGATTAAAAAAAGAAAGCCTACCTTGCACTAAATCTCATCTTCCAAGATAAATGCTTGTGTTCAGGTAGAGTTGGGGCAATAAGGGGGGGGGGCGCTATTATTATGTGAATTTATGTAGGACCTGGCTCTGCTCACTGCCACAGAGATCTGCTGTGTTTACAACAAGAGAGCTGCAGTCTCTGATCGTTATGAGAAAAGGGGAAGTCAGGACAAATTGCCAGGAAAGAGTCTTTAGAAACCCAAATGAGAAGGTGGCGTGGGAAAACACAAACAGAGGACGTCTGGATGATGAAATAAAAGCCGTGATAAAGATGCTCTGTGGGTGAGAATGGGCTTTTAACCCCGTCGCCAAAGTCTTCTTGGAAGGGATGAGCCTGAGTTAAGATTTAAAGAATGAGGAGAACTCGGCCTGGAGAAGAACTGATGTCAAAGGAATATCAAGCAGTGGAAAAGTATGAGAGATGACTCGAGTAGTATCAGAGTGTGGGGCTGAGTAGTTGAGCATTGCTCAAGTGTAGAGACGAAGGAGTGGGAGACAGATGGGAAATGAGATGGGCAAGCTCAGTTCCTGGGAAGGCTTACAGTACCTTTTAAGCATCTTGGATTTTATTCTTTGGGCAAGGGAAGCCCCGGAATTGTGTTGGAGAGAGAGTGATACAGTCAGATCTACATAAAGAGAAAATTTCTGTTTGCCTCCTTTTCTTTGTTCCTGTACCTACTCCTCCATTCCAAACTAGCCCCTCTAATTGCCATATATCTTCTTTTCATCTAGTCAAGGGACCTCCTGTTTGCAAAAATAACCAGGATACTATTATTATTCTTTATTTATCCCATTATGGCGAGATATTTTGGAATTTGCTAGTTCACAAAATCAAAGCCTATCACCTAATGCTATTTTATTCATCACTCTGTGTAACCTTTTTGAAGATCTGGTGAAAAATCTTGAAATACTTTTGAATGTATTCAGCAAATACTTTCTGAATTTCTTGGGTAAAGGCTAATAAGTGCTAAGATATAGGCCAACACTCTTCTTTTCCATAGCTTCTTATGACATGGGTTTCCTACTACTCCAAGGAAGAAGAGACCAGGAAATTGTCATAAGAGCAAGCACTACGTCTTTCATCTTTCTCCTCCATGTTAATCACAGGGCATTACATGCAATGTGGATTCAAAAAATAAGAGAACGAATCAGGGTCAAATGTCAAATACTGCCCCTGTTATCTGCATGTTCATGGGTAAGACACTTAATTTTCCAAAGCTACCTTCTCCTGGGCTGTAATATTAGAGTAATAATACTAGCTGGCATTTACCACATACTTGCTATGTGCCAGTCACTGGCCCAGTTTCAGTGCTTTACACTTACTATAGTACTTACTTAATCCTTACAGGTTAGTCAATACTATCTTCATTCTAATTTCACAAATGGAAATAATGTGGCACAGAGAGAAAGACATTCATCAAAATCGCGTATCAAAAAAGTAGTGAAGTTAGGATTGGAATCCACCAATCCTGACTCAGAACTCGTGCTTTTTTAAAACCCTATATATCTAAAAAAGAGATTTGTTATGATTACAGTGACGAACAACTTCTGATCTTTGTACATGGAAAACTGTTGTTTGGATTTAAGTAGTACCATTGTTCAGTTATACTTTGAGATAAAGCTTGTCAGTGTGTGATGTCTAGCACAGAGAAATTCTCAGGAAAAGGAGTTCTCATTCATTCCTCCATAAAAAGCAGCAGCTGTTCTTCCTGTCTCCATATCCCCATCATGAGAAGGACTTCTAAATAGCTCCATGTTCCTCTTCCCATACCCCCAATCTTAAAGAATTAAAAGAAAGTACAAAACTGGTGCCAGATGTTCTGTAGCTCTTTTGGTTTGAGTGTACCTTGGTTTCCTGCACATCACTTACACTTTGATGGTGTGTCTTCACAGTGTTCATGTGCACCCCATCTGAAGTTGCTTGAGGAGCAAGGTGGGATAGGCACAGCATCAAAGCTCACCTCCTGGCCTCATTTTCCAACTGTTTAATTTCCCCTCCCAAGATTCACAAGACTTTCTTGTGTTAATGCTCATGTGGTCAAAGACAGAGAGAAGGAAAGATGGATGTATTACAACCACACCCACCCAAAGTCCTGAACTAAGCACCATACCTGAAACTTCCAAATTCCAAATTCCAAATTTTAGTTTAAAACTAAAATGTTTAGTTTAAAACTAAAAGTGTTTCAAGCATCCATGGCTCTGCCTATATAAACCTAAAAGAAACTATCGATTCAAATAAAAATTGCCATATGCCCCCCCCCGTCTGACACAGTGTAGACCCAATCCAGTGTGGATTCACTATATTTTGGATCACCCACTTGTCAGAGAATGTGAAACACACAAACAACTTGTGGATGAGGAGACCACAGGCATTTAAGTTTCAGGCTAAATAGCAAAGGAAAATGGTTATAAAATAATATAAGTCAAAGGAAAATGTATTATTCAACTTTATACTTCTGTGTTAAGAACAGCTTCCCTCTAGACAATACTCAAAAGAATCTTCAGTTCCTACACATTTTACTAACAGTTTTCTAAATCTCATTTCATCCCCTCTCCCATCAGCCATGAGTCCCTAGCGTTGCTTCACTTACCTTATAGAAATTTTTGCTACCAAAACTATTTATTTTTATAATGACAAGGTCTTTTTCTGGAATATATTCTAAACAAAGGGTGGATACTTAGTCTCTCCTATTCATTCCATTCCTAGAATGGTGTCTACCACATATAGTTTGCTTTCAAAAAAGAATATGCCAAATATCTAGTGAGAATGGTATTATGAATCTTAACAGTCTTCCACAATGCAGCTCTGATCACCTTTCTGTAAAACCTTCTATAATTACACCAATCCCTAAACACAACAGTGACACATAAAGTTGCCAGGCTCTTGTCTAACATACGTTTACCTCTCATTTAAAGGGATGCCATGATTATGAACAAGTGTCTATACATTCTTCGAAACAACCCTACAAATAACAATAAACTGACAGCATGGGCATTTTTATCCTAACCATATATACATTATATACATAACCATGTCCACATACACAGTTATATACTTTTACAGTATAATTGCTAGCTCTTAAATATATATATTTATATTGGTTAAATATATACATTCAAATATTGCTCTGCTTTCCAAATATTCATTTTTAAAAGCCTGTGGCTTAAGTGCATCTTTAAATTTGAGGTAAAGGAAGTGAAAGGATGCTAAATAAATTGTCCCAATTCACAGGTTACACAATAGCAAAACTGGGGTCTGAACTCCACCTAAGCCCAGACTCCCCTCCACTACACCACAGTGTTACTCTAAGGTTTCTCTAAGCAACTGGCCCTGAGTCACACAGCCGTCACAACAGCTAGACTCTGAACCATGCCTGCCTGGCTTTTTGCTCAACATGAGGCTGCCTTTTCCAATATTTCTATTCTTTGAATTTCAATGTCGCTGAAAATTTTAGAGCTGGTAAAAGCCTTGAGGTTAGAGTTGGTCTAACCTCATTTCCTCATTCAGATCGTAGACGTAAAGCCCACAGAAGAGAAGGGACTCAGTGAAAGTCACACAGTAACTCAGTGAAGAAACTGAGCCCCAAACCCAAGTGTCCTCTTCTCATTCACCATGTACCTACATTCACGTTGGGATTTCTTCATAACCTGTCTTGTAAATGCTTTCTGTTTCTAAGACTTATATCCACTATAAAATAGCAAGTGAGATGACAGATCCAAGGGAAAAAAGAATGTATATAATACATGAATTGAAAAGAGGTAAATCAATGCAAATTACAGTTATACATCTTCTAATAGCACCATGCTAGATATCCATGTAAATCTCCAGCATACTCACACAGACTTGTGAGACAACATCCATTTATTTACTTGTCTTAGCCAGCAGATATCTGTTCTTACAAAATCATCTATTCATTCAACAATTATGTGATAAGTTCCTACTATGTACTGAGCCTCAGGCTAAACTTTAAATTCATTTAGACCAAAAGAACTGTAGGTATCTCAAACTGCAATGCCTTTCACGTCCATGTGTTCATAGAAGGGGCCAAATGTTTATTGAATCCATGGGTGAGTGAGTGAGTGAGTGAATGGAAAAGCTTCAGAGATTCCCAAGTCCAAGAAGGCAGAAATAGAGGCATATTCTTTGCTTTCATCCATGGTAGGTTTCCCTTATAGTTAGCAAAACAAAGAATTGTTGTAGCAATGCTTTGTTAAAAAAAAAAAAAAAGAAGAAGAAGAAGATAGTAGGAAGGGAAAAATGAAGGGGGGGAAATCGGAGGGGGAGATGAACCATGAGAGACTATGGACTCTGAGAAACAAACTGAGGGTTCTAGAGGGGAGGGGAGTCGGGGGATGGGTTAGCCTGGTGATGGGTATTAAAGAGGGCACGTATTGAATGGAGCACTGGGTGTTATATGCAAACAATGAATCATGGAACACTACATCAAAAACTAATGATGTATTGTATGGTGATTAACATAACATAATAAAATAAAATTTTAAGAAAAAAGAAAAAGAAAAAGAAAAAAGCAATTCCAAAAAGGCATTCATAATGTTTCTTAGCTAACCAGACCTAAGCTTGGCTGAAGGAGTTCTTCACCTACAGGAAAAGCAATTCTCCCATGTAATTTTTTATTAGTAAATACCACTCCCCTACTGTCTGTATTTTCTTGGCTGTTTTAATTTCCCCATCCAATACAATTAATAAAAATTCAAATATTAGTTATCATATGCTATCCAGTGTACTAGCTAACACAGTTTCTATGCAATATATCTTTTCTGCTCTTTAAAAATAATCCTAGGAGCTGAACATTTTTATACCCATTTTCCAGACAAAGCAGTTGATGTTCCAACAATTTTAGTAATTTTTCCCAGGTCACAAAATGCAAGTAAATAATACGACCAGGATTTCAAATCCCCGTATGTCTTTTTCTACTTTTACATTACAGTGCCCCCTGCTGCGTTATATTGCTTCTGTATCCCCCAACACCTCTGCGCACACACACATTGATACCATGACAACCACAAGAAGAAAAAATTACTGGTAAGCTGTTCCTCATACAAACATGCCTGATAAGTTGGGTCATTGTCAGTTGCTGCGTTGAGAGTTGTGTGATTTTTGGCTATTGCACAGCTCAGTGGCTCAGTGGCTCTTTTTGCCCTGTGCTAGCAGTTTAACTATCTCCATATGTTCAGGAGCTCACAGAAAGGGAATTGAGAACAGCTTGATTAGCATAGTATGGGTGTTGGGTAAACTGCTGTCTTAGTTGAAGATATTTTTCTTCATGTT
Organism: Phoca vitulina; assembly: GCF_004348235.1. Classification (NCBI taxonomy): domain Eukaryota; kingdom Metazoa; phylum Chordata; class Mammalia; order Carnivora; family Phocidae; genus Phoca; species Phoca vitulina. The sequence continues at coordinate 17,422,219 of NW_022589721.1, read as the reverse complement.
ACACAGCATGAAGTCTCTCCACAATTCATCAGTTAACACCATGGCTCCTTAATGACCACGTACTAAATCTTGGGTTTCAACCCCTTTGGGAATGTTTCACTTACTGATAGATAATCAAGAAGCATTTATTGAGCACCTGCTGTGGGGGTTACAAAGAATTATGAGATTATGCAGCTTTTCCTCAAAAAACACAATAGATACTTAAGGAAAAATAGAAAACTATCAATATAACAATGGAGAATTAAATTAAAAGTCAAGATAGTAAGATACTAGAATGTTATTTAAAATTGACAGTCATGGGGCGCCTGGGTGGCTCAGTCATTGAGCGTCTGCCTTCGGCTCAGGTCATGATCCCATGATCCCACATTGGGCTCCCTGCTCCGCGGGGAAGACTGCTTCTCCCTCTCCTATTCCCCCTGCTTGTGTTCCCTCTCTTGCTGTGTCTCTCTCTGTCAAATAAATAAATAAAATCTTAAAAAAAAAAAAAAAAAGAAAATTGACAGTCAAATGAAAGTCAAAGTCACTAAGTGTTGAAAAATTTCAGATATGCGCTCATCAATGGACTCAGATAGCCAGTAAAGGATTCTTGGAGGAGGGAAGACGTCATACAGGCTAAAGAGCTGATATTATACTAGCTGTACTAGGTGAAGAGAAAAGGGCAGGAAAGAGAATCATATGAGGTCTATTTCTATAAAGCCAACCTGATCATACAATTTTCTTAGTTTTTTGAAACAACTCTGAGACAATAATATTGTTTCATTCTTTTTTTTTTTAAGTAGAAGTCAAATTTTGAAAGCAATATCAAGGAAGAAGGAGAGTTTATTTTATGCTTAATGCATGCTAAGATCTTTGCTTTGTTCAAGAGTAAGTCAGAATACTTACTAATGTTAGACCCCATTAGAAAATAACATAGTTAAGTGTGTGTGTTAAACATTTGAGGATTACCACATAAAGAATAGAAATATAGCTTTCAAAATGGCAAAGAAAAAAGGAATACAGAGAGTTTTATCAATCTAACACAATGCAGCTAAGGATAAAAAAGTAAGAACACTGGATAAACTCTTAAAAATGATAATAGACATAATAGTGACTTAAAAAAACAAGTTGTAGGATATTGTGAACAGTAGATGTCATTTATGCAGTTGAAAACTCATAGAGGATACTATATTATTACTACAATGGAGGCATATATAACAAAATTATTAAAATTTTACAAAGGATGGGAAAGATATATATGTCAGCCACATCAGTTATCCCTAACAGAATAAGGGAGTAGGATGGGGAGGGGAAGAGAAAAACCTTCAACTGATTCTGTAATTGTTTTTATTTTTTTGAAAGTTCTAAAGAAAATATAGCAAAATCTTAAGATTTGATAAGTAAAGGGAATTAGATTGGGAAGGTATATACACATGGCTTCCACTGTGTCTGAACTTGACTATTATTTTTATTATTTCCTTAAAAGTTCTGAGGCAAATAGGTCAAAGTGTTAAAGTTAGGTCTGGGCTATAAGCAGTAGTGAAATTATTCTCTGAATGTTTGGTATATTTTATAATAAGAACTAAAATAAAATTTTTAAATAGAGAATTTCTTGTTTCATGCAATTAAATATCCAACATAGATTAGACATAAGGTGTAGGTTGATTCAGATGTTCACGTTGTCATTAGGACTCTGGCTCCAAGCTTCTCTTATTTCTCCCAAATCCATATATTGACTTCATCCCCGGTTTGACTTCTAGAACAGTAGCAAAAGAGAGTTGTAGCAGCTTTGGTTCCTTCTTACACATACTACATTATCTATCCAGTGAGCAGCCTTTGGCCTAACATTCTAACAGATGTCTAGAAATTTATTCTCATTAGAATATGTGCCTCCTCTTCTCCCCAAACTCCAACGCAATCACTGTGGTCAGATACATGACTTCCTCAGTGTGGGTCGTATACCTCACTCTTGGACCTGGAAATGAAGTCCCAGTTTCCCTCTTGGACCTATTAGGACCTCCTGATCTTCCTATAGAAAACAGAAAATAGAACTTGTTGAGTAGGGGAGAGGAGAAAAGGTACACCAGGGAAAGGAATATCAATCAACTAATATCCACTATACCATCTAGCCAGTAATCCTTGATGATTCAATTAGAAAAGTATTAGTGAAGTGTCGGGAGAACTTGTACTCTACAATGCCCTGTTTGTTGTTTTAACACTGCATCAACTTTATGGTCAACACTATTTTAAGCAAAATGAGGAATGCAAATATGTATGTGTGTGTATAAGTGTGCAAATTATGGGGCTCACCAACCATTTGCATATTAATTTGTTAATTCATTACTTAGTAAGCATTTCCTGAGCTATCAGCTAGGCGTTAAGTTTTTGGCTTTTATCTGAAATTACTTAAAATATTAAGATGAGGAAGAAGTTTACTAGACTTCAATGGTCATCTTCTACCCCAAATCAAAATGAGTCTAAGACTCGATAGGCACCATAGCATAATGGTCAAGGATGCAGACTAGAGCAAGATTGCTTGGGTTCAAATCCCAACTCGCACCATTTACCAGCTTTCTGACCTTGAACAAGTTGCCTAACTTCTCTGTGCTTCAGTTTCCACAGGAACAATAGGGAATAAGTATTTTCATCATACAGGTGTTGCGAGATGAAATGGTCCCACCCCAGCACAGCATGTGGCAGCTGGTATTATAAGCACTTAATATTAAATCCTAACCAAAGTCTCCTGGCTTCCAGTATGTTGTTTTAATTTAAAGGTAAACCCTTTGCACAAAGAAATACATTTCTTGACATGGTGTAAAAATGGGAAAAAAAAAAAACAACACAAAAACCAACCACACAACTAGCATCATCAGGTATCCGAAGCTTTAAATCATATCTGAACATAACCACACATTTAAAATTTTTATTAAAATGAGAAATGTGTAAAGAGATTCAGAGAAAACTTATTTTTTACATTCTTATTTGCCTGTTAAAAAGATATATATGTATTCAGGCTTTCTAGTGGGGAGCCTAGAAATCCAATAGACTTTAAAAAAAAGGCCATTAAAAAAAAAAAATCACACACTGTCCTTTGATGGTCCATGGTCTCCATTTGCATTGACTTCCTGAAAGACAAAGCAAGTATAGCAATACTGTATCCTTCCTTTATGGCTCAGATGAAGACTCACACAATCTTTGGAAAGGTTTTAGAGATAATGAATCATCCCACACATTGCAGGGATCCCAACTTCCTTATCCTTAATGTTGTCCTCAAGCTTCTGAAAATAAAGTTGACAAGAGAGTCATGTCCTTTCTGTACCTCTTTAATCATTTAAAAGTTTTTCTTCTGAATTCTTTAGGAGAAAAACTCTCTGGTGACTTTAGCTATTCTACTTAACTAGTTTCTAGTGCCTTGTTATCATGACCACTTTCCTCTTTGATCAGAGATTACGTTCAGGTGGCCCATGGCATAAGTATTAAGCCTAGACACTGATTTTTAAATAATTTGAATTAATTTCCATCATTTAAACACCAGCAAATTTTAGAAGTCTCTTATGAGATGGGACAGTTTGCCTGCTTGCTTCCATAGCTACAAAACACTGTGGGAGACTCTGCCCTCATCAGATTTTAGCATGTCCTTTCTCAATCAACACAATCCCTACGTGGCAGCCTTGGTTCCTATCGTCAACCATTGATATAAACTCTATTTTTCAATGTTCACCTCACCTCTAAAATATGGTACCCAGGATTAAGTAAAAATAAAACACTCAGGATAAGCTCAGACCAGTTTATGGGAAGGTTTCCTCCCATTTTCTATACATGATACTCAGCCAAATAATCTTTTGTGACATTTGGAAGTTAAAATTAGCTTAAATCCATACTCTGGTTAAATTACAAAAGCAGAACATTCTTTTTTTAAAAAATTTCAAACAATACCAAAAATAAATAAAGCATAAAATAAAAGCCAACCCATCAAGATCTTCCATAATTATATCTTCCAGAGAAAATTATTTTCAAATGTCTGTTGGAATATTCTTCATGATCAATTTATGTGTCTATAAAGACATACACATAAATATATTTATTTTTCCTTGCTCTAATATAGAGATTCAAGATATACCAAGCTTTAAATGTGGAAGAGCAAATTATTTGACACCATAGGAGAAGTGTGACTTGCCAATGATCTGAAAAAGAAGGATAGAGAGAAAAGTTAAAATATTTCAGAGGGGCAGCCTTGGGGACAGTCAACTTCCTAATCTGTGGAGTTGCTTCCTTTTTTCCTGATATCCAGTCTGTGACTTTCCACCCATCTTTAGGGAAAAACTAAAGGGATGTATACAAAAGGGTTGTTTTTAGCCTAGGAGCTATCCTGCCAGCCCCTCCCTCCCTCCAACCAAAGCTTGATTTATGCTCTCTACGATATAGCCTTAATGGGTTCCAATAGGAAAACAGTAGTGATCTTTGGTACTCTGAATTTAGGGTGGATATGTGTATCTTCATCTCAATTTCTTTCATCAGTGTTTTATAGTTTTCAGAGTAGAGGTCTTTCACCTCCTTGGTTACTTTATTCCTAGGTGTTTTATTATTTTTAGTGCAATTGTAAATGGAATTATTTTCTTAATTTCTCTTTCTGCTGCTTCATAATGAGTGTATAGGAATGCAATGATAAATTTTTAAGACTTTGGTGATTCATATTGCAAAATATTTTATGTGCTTAAAGCAAAACATTATTTTATATTGATTGTCCATAAATGAAAATAGAAAAGGACTTGATTTTACCTTAATCTTTAAGAAGCAACTTTATCAGTGAACAGATGAAACATCATTTTGATTGGCTTATAAACTTAATCTTTATTTAACATAAACTTTAAAAATTACTGACTGTCATTCACTCAGGGGCTAAAGAATCAAAAGACAGCTATTTCTGCCCTTAAGAAGCATATACTCTAGTAGGGGAGGAAGAAAAAAACACCTGATTTTAGTAGAATATAAATAGTGTTAAAATACAGATATATAACTCTGCCTAATAGATGGAAGAAATAAATGCCAGAAGCTATTTGAGACAATTTCAAAAAGGAAATCTGAAATTAGTTTGAAAGAATGAATAGGAATTTACCTGGCAGAAAATGCAATGTCTGGGGGAGGAATGAAGTACAGCGTTACAGATTCTAGGAAGAGAAATAGCATTTTTGTTTTTTCAATAAGAGTAATAAGCATATTGTACTATAATGAGACCATATCATGTAGTCATGAAAGTCAAGTCGTTGGTGACATGTAAGGGAGATTGATCTTTACTTTTGAGGCAGTAAAAATCCTTTGACTATTTGGGGTCTTTGGCTATTTGAGGAATAAATCCCACTTGATCATGGTGAATGATTTTTTAAAATGTATTGTTGGATTCAATTGCTAATATTTTGTTGAGGATTTTTGCATCTATAGTCATCAAAGATATTGGATTTATAGTTCTCTTTTTTTGTAGTGTCTTTATCTGGTTTTGGTATCAGGGTAATGCTGGCCTCATGGGATGAATTTGGAAGCTTTCCTTCCTCTTCTATTTTTTGGAATAGTTTGAGAAGAATGACTATTAATTCTTCTTTACATGTTTGGTAGAATTCAGCTGTGAAGCTGTCTGGCCCTAGACTATTGTTTGTTGGGAGTTTTTTGATTACTGATTCTATTTTATTGCTGGTAATTTGTTTGTTCAAATTTTCTATTTCTTCCTGATTCAGTTTTGGGAAGTTATGTGTTTGTAGGATTTTTTCCATTTCTTCCAAGTTGTCCGTTTTGTTGGCATAAAATTTTTCATAATATTCTCTTGTAACCTTTGTATTCCTGTGGTGTTGGGTGGTACTGGTTGTTATTTCTTTTCTTTCATTTCTGATTTTGTTTATTTGAGTCCTTTTTTTTTTTTTTTTTTATAAATCTGGCTAAAGGTTTGTCAATTTTGTAGATCTTTTCAAAGAACCAGCTCCTGGTTTCATCAATCAGTTCTATAATTTTTTAGTTTCTATTTCATTTATTTCTGCTCTAATTTTTATTATTTCCTTCTTTCTACTGTTGGATTTTCTTTGTTCTTCTTTTTCTAGCTCCTTTAGGTGTGGTTATGTTGTTATATCTGAGGTTTTTCTTGCTATTTGAGGTACTCCTATATTGCTGTAAACATCCCTCTTAGAACAGCTTTTACTGCATCCCAAAGATTTTGGACCATAGTGTTTTCATTTTCATTTGTCTCTATGTCTTTTTTTATTTCCTCTGATTTTTTGGTTGACCCATTCATTGTTTAATAGTATGTTATTTAACCTCCATGTATTTGTATTCTTTCCAGATTTTTTCTTATGGTTGATTTCTAGCTTCATAGCATGGTTGGAAAAGATGCGTGCTATGACTTCAGTCTTCTTGAATTTGTTGAGACTTATTTTGTAGCCTAACATGTGAACCATTCTGGAGGATGTTCCATGTCCACTTGAAAATACATGTGTTCCACTGTTTTAGGGTGAAATGTTCTGAATATATCTGTTAGATCCATCTGGTCCAATGTGTCATTCAAAGCCACTGTTTCCTTATTGATTTTCTGTTTGGATGATCTGTCCATTGATGTAAGTAGGGTGTTAAAGTCCCCTACTGTTCTTGTATTACAATCTATTACTTCCTTTATGCTTGTTAATAGCTGCTTTATGCATTTGGGTGCTTCCATATTGGGAACATAAATATTTACAATTGTAATTCCTTTTTCTTAGATTGTTCCCTTTATGATTATGCAGTGTCCTTCTTTGTCTCTTGTTACAGTCTTTGTTTTAAAGTCTATTTTGTCTAAGTATTGCTACCCTGGCTTTCTTTTCACTTCCACTTGCATGATAAATGCTTTTCCATCCCCTCACTTTCAATCTACATGTGTCTATGTTTGAAATGAGTCTCTTGTAGGCACCTTATACATGGGTCTTGTTTATTTATCCATTCAGTCACTCTATGTATTTTGAATGGAGTGTTTATCCATTTACATTCAAAGTAACTATTGGTAAGTGTGTATTTATTGACATCTTGTTACTTGTTTTATGGTTGTTTTAGTAGTTCTTCTCCATTCCTTTCTTCTCTTGCTCTCTTCTCTCACAATTTGCTGGCTTTCTTTAGTAATGTACTTGGATTCCTTTCTCCTTATTTTTTGCATATCTGTTACCAGCTTTTGATTTGTGGTTACCAATAGGTTTACATATAACATATTATGCATATAACAGTCTATATTAAGTTTGAAACCATTCTGAAAGCACTAAATTTTACTCCTCTCCCTGCCATGTTTTAGGTATATAGTGTCAGACTTTACATCCTTTTATTTTGTGAATCCCTTGACTGAATTTTATAGATCTACTTAATTTTACTGCTTCCTACTTTTCTTACTCCTGCTTATGGTCTTTCCTTTCCACTCAAAGAATCCCCTTTAACATTTCTTATAAGGCTGGTTTTGTGATGATGAATTCCTTTAACTTTTGTTCATTTGGGAAACTCTTTATCTCTCCTTCTATTCTAAATGATATCCCTGCTGGATATTCTTGGTTGCAATTTTTTTTTTCTTTCAGTACTTTGAATACATCATGCTACTTTCTTCTGGCCTACAAAGTTTCTGCTGAAAAATCAGCTGATAGCCTTGTGGGGTTTCCCCTGGATGTAACTGTTTTATTTTCTGCTGCTTTTAAAATTCTCCCTTTATCACTACTTTTTGCCATTTTAATTACTATGTGTCTTGGTGTGGACCTCCTTAAGTTGATTTTGTTGGGGACCCTCTGTGCCTCCGGAATCTGAATTTCTGTTTCCTTAGTGGGCTTTAATGGAAGAGATCCATTTTTCTTGGTCTCTGTATACCAAACTTGTTTCTTTGTGATAAACCCCACCCTTTCAAAATCCTCTTTCTTTCTCTCACTCTCTCTCTCTCTTTTTTTATCCTGTCTCCTTCAATATGGTAGGTGAGGGGTTCCAGATTATGCATCATTCTGATGATTCCCCAGTAGCAAGATCACATTTTGTTCCCCAAACTCATAATGTTACAAAAACACAAGAAATTTTCAGTTCAGTTGAATTTCATTTTTACCACTTAGTTTAGCAAGTTACTTAACTTCAGAGAGGTTGAGTTTTCTTATTTGCAAGTTAAAAAATAATCTGACTTATCTAAAATGCTGTTGTAATAAGAGTAACATGGGATTAAAATATATAAAAGACTATGAATAATAGGTAATCAGTAAATGATAGCACTTAAATAGTAATTTTCACTGCTGCTGTTACTATTGTCTAAAAATTATAATGGATATTTTAGCCAATATCCCTAAAGGCATTGAATTATTTCCCTACCTTGCCTTCCTTTGTTGATAGTTTCTTATAGAATGCCCTTTCCTATTGCATATACCACTAAAATCTGCCTTATCCTTTAAGGAGCCATCTTTCTAAACTTCTTGTTTTCTTCAAAAGCAATTTCATCACTTCAAGGTGCTAAAACAAATGCCTTACCCAGGTTTGATTCCCTATAACACTTTTCTTCTTTTCTTGTTTAATTATGCCATTCTTTATTATAATTATATTATAAATATATTATAATATTTTATTATGTATAATATATATATTATATTATATATTATATTATAATATAACATATTATATTATAAATATATTATAATATTATACTAAGCAGGCATAAGTCTGCTATTAAAGTGAGCTTGTAAATTCATTTAATTTGAACATGATATGAAGCAGTGGAAACAATAGGAGGAAATTTACTTTGACAACAATGCAGAGATGACATAGTTGTATTTTTTTGTTTTGCTTTTTTTCCCAAATCTCTGTATTGAAAAATTTTACCAGAAGTGTATGGGAAAAAAATAATTAAAGGAAGCCTTAGGTTAAGTATGTGCCTATATAAATTCCAGCATTCCCCCTTCCAAACTGCAAAAAGGTAATAATTATCATCTGAGTCATCTAAACACTTGGGCTGAAATCAAGGTTTAGTGACAAATGAAAAACATCTTTGAGCAGTGCAGCAATAATCAATAGGACCTGATAGATTCCAAGATGTGAGACCTATTAAAGCCAGAACTTAGAAAGTCCTTTTTTGGCAGAAGACATAAGCAAGGATGACACAGTGAGATTCCTCCAAGAAGCTCTGCCGTGGCTATGAGCAAATCTCACCTAAGGCTCATCATCACTCCAAGGAGCATAGGCTTTATTTCTAGGGCCAACCCAGATGGGGAAAAAAAAAAAAAAGATCTATTAAAACATTCTCTCCTCACTACAGAGAGATCTAAAAAATGTATTCAACAAAGTGACATAGGGAAGTTGGCTCAAGGGAGAAATTTTATAGTGTAATCCCAGATACTGGGGAAATGATGTCCAATATAGAGTTGATTTTTTTCCAAGTGATCCATATGACACTAACGTGGAATGAGTCATGAGAAAGTGGACTTGGCTAGAGAACTGGCCAATGACAATTTAAACTAAACTAATACTAAAAAATGCCCCATCTAAATTCTGATAGATGCCCCCAACTCTATTAGAATCCTCCTTCCTTACCCAGAAACATAATGTCTTTATCTTGTTCAAGGAGCCTACCTCAACATGCCTATTTTGTGTTTCATGTTTTCTACCCACTTCCCCTTAGGAAATCAGGCTTCTCTATGTCTGGTTCTTTCATGGCACTTAGAGGTGTCTTGTTAGATAATTATCCAGATCAATAACTTTGGAAAACATTTAACTGCTTACAATAATGTATTAAATATATTAATAGCCAAACAGATTATGTGTGTCAGGAATATTGTGCCCCCTAACTCATGCCTCTAGTTTTGTTAAAGTTATTTCTATCTCAGCTTCATCCAAAAAGGATCTGAGGATGCTTTCTATAGTTCTCATAGAACCATCACATAGCATCACTGTCACATATTGATTTGTCAGCTGCTGATATATATGACAAATTGTGTTCCCTAGGTATTTCCAGCACTAAGGGAAGTCTTTGGAAGGAATATTTAGGTCAGAAGTCCTCTTGGAATTACTTCTATTCTTCGCATAGGTATCCCTACAGAAGTTCTCTGCTATACCTAAAAGTAATAGTAGCAAGCACTATAATTTTTGAGTACCTCCTAAGTGCTGGACACTTATTTGAAAAATTTCTAGATCTTGATGGTTATGAGAATCACCTCAAAGAGATGATTTTTCCCAAGATCAATTAACCAGAAAGTGGCAGAGCCTGAAACGAAGTTGGTTCCATCCAAATCCCAGTGCATGCTTTCTATCATAGCTCATCCAGGAGATTTTTGCATTGGTTATACCTCCATAGTGGCACAGCTTTATCAGTAAGTCATCAACAGCCTGAGAAATGCCTTAAACTAACCGTCAGATAGTTCCAGTATCCCAGGCTAGAAATTAAGGTGTCATTTGGTAGTCACCTTTGTAAGTCACCTAGGAGTGATTGTAGCTGCACATGGTTGGAACCCAATGTCAGGCCAGAAATAAATAGTCTCAAGTAGATAAGGTTACTGAAGAGGCCTCCTAATATGCAGGGATTACCTCCAGATGCATAGGGAATTCATTTTGAGTAGAAAAAGCTTATTTAGAAGATGAGTAAGTGTGAACTAAGTATGAACAACTTAGTATTAACATGAAATTGAACGAGGCAAGAATGAAGGTAGGGGTGTGGAGTATCTTATTTATTCAGTCTTTTTTCACTGAAATCCTCTTCTTAATAACAACTAAAATGTAAAATCCACTGAATCATTGGTCATACAACAGAAGCACCAACAGAATGCATATGAAAATTAATATATGTGACCACAGTGGAATATATAGCATAGAAATATCATTGTCTGTAGGTGTGGGAGGGAGGGGTTGTTATCTCTAGTTTTATATTTTTTAAGTTTATACCTATTACTTTTAGTGTTATGATTGTGTATTTTCCTATTTTATAAAATATCTTATGCCATTAATTTTTTATAATAATAGGGTGTGAAATAGTGAAAATCTTGTAGTAAGAGAAAGTCTTAGCAAACTTCAGTGTTGTGAAATATGAAAAAAAGATGAGTGTTACTTCAAGTACTTTTTATTGCTTCATGGTCGTATTGTATTACTCATGAACTTTGTTTATTTATTTTATTTTCCCTCAAAGGTGACATGAGAAAGTAGTGAGGAAATCAACCAACAAAAAAACTATAAAAGAAAAAAAAAAGAATTGTAACGTCAGTTATGAAATAAAGTAATTAAAGCCATCAAGGTCTAATAAAAAATGCTCAAACTGATGACCCTGCCTTACCTCAACCAGTTAAAGTAGAGTTAAAGTTACCAAAAATGTTCTTGCCCTCTTCTTCCCTAAGCTTACAAAGAGAATAGTAGAGAGGACATCTTTAGTTGTTAATGAAACTGAAGTATCTATAACTGAATTGCAAGGTATGATTCAGCAGAATCTGAAGGGGTGAATGGGAAATAACTCAGCAGAGCAGATAAAGTGAGAGTGGAGTAGAATACCAATGAGAAACAGGATGATTGCCCCCACAGAAACCACTCAAATCTCAGAGACTAAGGCAGAAGAAAGTGGTGAAGAGGCTGGACCAGAGCATGAAGATTGTTTGGAAGTCTAGGAAAGGGTCATTTTCATCCCTACCCTATGCAGATAAATGACTACCCCTTGTCTCTCTAGAGGAGAAGAGATATACAGGTTCACTCACTAGACAAAGGTTTGCTTTACACCACTTTGCTTTTACAAAAGACTTACATCAGCACCTGTTTATGCTAACCAAAGGGATTCCTAAGTGGATTTTTCCTTTTACAAAATGGTAATTGCTTCTTTGCTTTTGACTATTTCAGTTTACCAAAGGTTTCATGAGAACACTCTATTTTTGGATACTAGGGGAAAGTATTCAGGAGACGTGAGGAAACAAGCTCAGAAAAGGATAAAAGTTAATGTTCCAGATGGAAATCATTTCATGGAGGATGAAATCAAGAGACAGAGCCTGAAAGGAAGGACCTTAGGTCCTTTCCCTCTATCTTATTCACAAGAGGCTCATGTCCTTCTCTTGAGATCCTGAACTGCCCCACAGAAAAGGCCTATAAATTCTGAAAATTGGGAAAAGTCCTTTGAAAAATGCTAACCATCCACTTGATTGCTTTCTAACTAAACTCTGCCTACTCACTGAGTTTCTTCTTTCCAAAGGTTCAAAAATAACTTTTTGCTTTTTAAAAGCTCAAAGATTACAAAATTTTGGAGGAAAGTTTTTACCATGAACTATAAAGGACAACAAAAAGAAATAGAAAGAACTCAGAACTATTTTTACATGATAGTCATATCTCAACAACAGAAAAAGATACGCCATCAATGAAACAACAACAACAAAATATGCTACAAGAGGGACTCTAATAAAAATTAATTCCTGAAGAAAAATATATGATAGACATTTTTTTAAAGTCAGCAGGAAAATTGACATAAATAACCAAGAAATAACCAGAAAATAGGACCAAAAAAAGCAGAGCTAGATAATACAGAGAAAAAATGAATATGTTAGAAGATTAATCTGTGAAGTACTAAAGTACAGCTAATAAGCATCATAAAAAATAAAATGTCTAGAATATGGTGTGGAAAAAAATAACAAATAAGTAACAAAATAAAATATAACTGAAGGCCATGATGCTCCAAATTGAAAGAGCCCATAAAATTTAAAACAAAATAAAAATTTAAAAGGCACAGGCTAAGACAACTGATTGGGAACTTAAAAAAACAAGATTAAAAAAGTATTGAGGAGGGCACGTTCTGCATGGAGCACTGGGTGTTATGCACAAACAATGAATCATGGAACACTATATCTAAAACTAAAGATGTAATGTATGGGGATTAACATAACAATAAAAAAATTAAAAAATAAATAAATAAATAAAATAAAATTGCAAAAAAAAAAAAAAGAGAGAGTCCAAAAGCTTCCAGAGAGGAAATAAATAAAGCCTGATCACATACAAAGGGTCTGGAATTAACATACAAAGAATCTTGTATACGAACAGCATCAAATGAATGATAATGGAAGCTGAAAGGTAATGGACTGATACTTTCAGAATTCTGATTAAAAATAAATCTCCACCTAGAATTCTAGACCCATCCAAACTAGCAACTAAGAGAAATAATTTCAAAGAGTGAGATATCCTTGAACTCTTTCTCAAAAATCTACTCAAAGAAAATGTCTCAACATAATAAGCAAGTCAGTCGAGAAACAAACACATGAGCTCCTCGAAACAGGCAACCCAAAACAGATTAAAAGTGAAAGCACTTCCTAGGATACTGGGGGAAATTCCCAGAACAACAGCAGTATGGCAGGCAGAGACAAAACCAAATAAGATAAAAGAGGACTCCAGAAGATACCTCTAGGAAAAATGGAACTGGTAGACTATGTAGCTGGTTTGAACTTTGTAAGAACTTCGATTGAGAGACATTTTATAGAGCTTATTTTATTATTTTTTTAAAGATTTTTTATTTATTTATTTGACAGGGAGAGACACAGTGAGAGAGGGAACACAAGCAGCAGAGGGAGTGGGAGAGGGAGAAGCAGGCTTCCTGTGGAGCAGGGAGCCCCATGTGGGGCTCGATCCCAGGACCCTGGGATCCTGACCTGAGCCGAAGGCAGACGCTTAACGACTGAGCCACCCAGGCATCCTATAGAGCCTCTTTTAGCTGTTGGAAGATCTAGCCTAATGTCCACACGACAAGAAAATTATGCAATAACAAATTCGGAAGAAGAAATTTGGGAAGCTGTTCAAGAGGGAAAAAAATGTTATCCTAAGAACTGCTTGGTTCAGCAATGAAAAACAAATGTTTATACAGTCATAGTAACAAAAGTATGGAATACAAATTTAATCAATACTTCAAAATACATATATTGGTAAAATGGCAGGAAAGAAAGGAGGAGAATTAAAACCTCGTCTTTTTTTAGTAGAATAAAAATAGTCGATATTTAAGCTTGCTGAATCAAGAGATAGCAATACATAAATATTTATTTGAAATGTGAAACTAAAAAAGAAAGTAACCCAAATGCCCAGATGTACGTGATATTCTTCAAATTGTGTATTTTCATGAAATTATTCATCAATACAAGTAGAAAAGGCAAGAATAATATTTATAGTACAATATTTTTAAAACAAAACAACAAACTGTGTATGATATGTATGTAAAAGTTTCCACAAAGAAAAATTTGGAAAAGTACATACCAGAATATCAACATTATTCGCCAATCGGAAGAAAAGATGGAGTAACTTTCACTTTAAATTTTTTTTTTACATTTGAATTGGGACTTTAGAGTGACTTTGTCTTACTTTTGTTGTTACGATTTTTAATGGGCTTTATAGAAAAAAATAAGGAGTGGGAGAAAAGTAACCAGCAGAACCTCCTAATAGTAGAAAGGGAAGATCCATCCCGCAACACAGAGCGTAAGAGATGAGTTATGTTTGGATTCTGGCAAATGAAAGAGAGGACTTGAAATTGTCCAGTAATTGTGCTGGAAGAGGCTCAGATGCAGAGACACTGATGTTGTCACCTATCTCCTTTTTTTTTTTTTAAGATTTTATTTATTTACTGGAGAGAGAGAGAGAGAAAGGGCACAGGGGGAAGGGCAGAGGGAGAAGCAGACTTCCCTCCCCACCCCCCCCGGGGTCGGGGAGGGGGGGCAATGCTGTAGGGTTCTATCCTGGGACTCTGGGATCATGACCTGAGCCGAAGGCAGATGCTTAACTGACTGAGCCACCCAGATGCCCCATCATCTGTCTCCTTTTAAAGTTCATACATCCCTTACTGAGTTTCTATGTCTCAGGCCCTGTGGTTGGTGCTAAGGAAAGAAAGTGAAGACGTGGTATCTGTTCTCAGGAATCCAAAATCAGATTGAGGTAAGTAAACATGTATAAACAAATATAATTCCATGTAATTCCATTCTCTTAGACTGCTTTAGAAGTTGCAGAGATATCATTGTTAATAGTAGTAACACCCAATGTTTTTATTAAGCACATTCTATGAAACACTCTTTTAAGGACTTTAGTTTAATTATTGTATTTATCACTCATAAAAAATCTGTGAAGTGAAAACTTTTGTTATCACATTTTCTAGATAAAGAAATTAAAGTTTATAGATGTTGAATAACTAGTTCAAGGTCAAGACCTAAACTTTAGCAAGCAAGTGTGACTCAGAAGCTTCATGCTCTTAAACACTGCACTCTACCTTTATTGTCTTGCTGATTCCAAACCTTTTTAAGTGCTCAAGACTTTTTGATTAATTCTGTGGCAAACAGGACAAGTATTATTAGATCCATTTTTTTTTTTTTAATTAAAAACAGAACAAAATGTGAACTTCAGGACTGAAGAAATCACTCAAGCAAGGACACAAGATGGGATTACAAAAGCAAGACTCTTACCTCCAGATTCTTCGCTCTGTTGCCCTAAGTCCATCCCCTCACAGTCCCTTCCTCCCTCCTCTTACTGAAGAGAAGACTCAACTGTTTATTTTTCCTTTCTAAGCTAAAAATACGAATCTGATTCCAAATCTAAGGTTTTCCTATGGTTGACATCCTCAGCACAATTGTCTCTGTGACTTCAGTAGATGTAGGTCTGAGGGCTTCTGTAGGACCCAAGGAGGGGTCGTTTTGAAAGAAGGAATCTCCTTAGGATGTGCTAACACATGGCCTGTGCTTTCTGACCCAGCACATGGGAAAATGGACAGCCTGAAGCATGTCACGGGGGCAAAAAGGAAAACGTAAATAATGTCACCCATAATGTAATACGGTTCAGGGGAAGAAATGAGGTCAAGTCATTAAACAGAAGATGAGATCATTATGCTTTAACAAGGAAAACTGTGGCCAGAGGAAGATAGTAATGAAAAGTGGACAGGGGTCCTGAAAGCCAGTATGTGATGACCAGGGGGAAAACAGAGCTTTCTAATCAAAACCATACTCCCAACTCCGGAAATGAAGGCTCGCCTCTCAGGTAGTAATGCAAGGGTGAGTGAGATTATAGACTTAGGAAGTGGACTGAAGAAGCTGTAAATACAGTGAGGGACAGAGGATGGCACGTGGCCTGAAGAAGCACCCTGTGTCGCTGGGGACACAGGGGACAGCTCAGAAACAAAGCTGAAACAAGGCAAAAGAGCGTCTGGATACTCAGCGCTAAAAATTCAAAATCCCAATTCTAACCTCTAGGAGAGAACCAACCTAGGAAGGAAATGTCAAATCACAAGGGGAGAAGAGGAAGAGGTTAATAGAAAAAATACTTCGGTGTTCCTCTGACGGTGTTGAACTGAAGTGTGTGGAAATCTACATGTGCTGAAGGAGATGGTTCTCAAGTGTGCAGGTGAAACTCAAAACCCACTTGATGTTCTGCCTGGAGAATTCTGTATTTCCTTGTTTTGACCTTCAGCCATGAAAACTGCCCAAAGGACCTTGAGCGGAGGGCCCGAGACTCGGGTTTCCCTAAAAGCCTTTAGAACTTTCAAAGAGCCTACTGTACTCCCAATGCCTCCCCCTGCTTCCACACCCGCACAACCTCCAACAACATCCCTGCAGTGCGATATGCACCTCTTCCTTGATGTGGAGAAGGAAGAGGAGGCTTGCTAAAAAGTTTTCAAGCAGCTCAGACCTCTTTTTAGCGAGTTGATTGATTGGATGAGACAAGCGTGAGCAGAATCCAGAAGGAAAGGTGATACCACTGGTCAGACCACTGTAGGACTAGTGGATAGGAGACTTTGAAAAATCAAAATAATTTAAAAATAAAATAGGTACAAGTCACAGCTATGCTCCTAAAGGATATGTTTAGTTCTTTGTTTTACTTGCTTTTCCTGCTAACGTAACAAACAGCCAAAATGATCGTTTGAGATCTGGAGCCTTCCCTTCCCCTAAACACTCTATGGCAAAATAACTATGCAAATAAAGCTCTTTCTTTTAAGGGAGAAGTTGGAATGGAAGGGAATTGTTAAAATTGTTTGAGAATCTCTACTGGTCATTTTGAGACTCTCATAAATTCCTGCTTTTGCACTCATTCCCCCATTCCAATCAATTATTAACGGATTAAGAGACTAAGCACTGTGCCGAGCTCTGGGGATTTGGCAGTAAACAAGCAGACACAGTCCGTGTCAGCTTACATTTGAGAGGGGAGACAGACAGACTCGTAACAAATTGCTTAACTCGAATTGCCGTAAGTGCTAATAGGAAAAGTTGGGATCTCCTGTGAGAGAGAACGTGTAACAGGACGCATGAGCTAATGGAGAGAGGGAGGCTCAGAAATCTACCCTAAGGAGGGACATTGTACCCGAGACTCAAAAATGAGTATGGGTTGTTGGCTATCCTGAGGGCAGGGAGCAGATCCTATGCAGGCTTGTGGCTGAAAAGAGCAGATGCCATTTTAATAAAACGACAAGCCTCCAAGGGAGTGCAGTAAGGAAGAAGGATAATGTGGACACTTGTAGGCCTTGGGAAAGATTTCGGACGTTAGCCTAAGATCATCAGTAAGTAATGATATTTTAACTAGGAAAGTCAAAAAGTTCTAGTTGTTCTTTTTAAATGTATTTTCGTATGTCTCTGGCACTTAGGGTCATAATTTTGGCTCCAATTCCTTTCCTATGTTGTGACATCATTATTTTAGGTGACATCTTGATTCCCTCTTGGTTATAAGTCTCGGTTCTGGGCAGAGCCATCTAGTGGTAAGCAGGAGCCACCTGTCCTCCTGTCCCCGCTCTATGTTCAGTGACATCAAGATGGAAGCTGGAAATTAGCTATGGTAGAAATTATTTCCACCATGGAAATCAGCAAGCACTAGAAAAAAGGACTTTTTTTTTAATTCAAGAGACCAAATTTACCATCACACCATGAGAGCTATCTTTGGGTCAAGTGATTGGGGAAATTGCCTAGTCACAGCTTAGAGGAACGATGATCAAGGAGGGGAAAAATGTGTGTGTGTGTGTGTGTGTGTGCGCGTGCGCACGGACACATGCATACATGCATCCATATATATACATATATGTCTGCACCTACATATATATACACACACACATAATCCCACACTCCTATATAAAAAAACATCAAATATACATATTGTATATATGTGTGTATTGTATGTATTTATATACCTGTGTGTATGTAAGAAAGAAACAGAGAAAGATAAAAAGAGCTATTTGTTCTTAGAAATGGAGGGTTATTTTATTCCTCTTCGTATTTGCAGGTGGCTTGCATAGTACCTGGCACATAGTAAATATTCAATAAATTTCATGAATAAGGGGAAGGCTCTGTTTTTAATATACATACCTTTAGCTCCTAAGCACAACTACTCTTTCCACCACACAGACACACACACACACATACACACACACACACACACCTAAAAAGCCAATCCCAATGCACTCTGGAAGAGCTCAAAAACATGAGCAACGGAGGGGGAGGGAGGAGCAGGCTCCCCGCTAAGCAGGGAACCTGACACTGGGCTCGATCCCAGAACTCTGGGATCACAACCTGAGCTGAAGGCAGACGCTTAATGGACTGAGCCACCCAGGTGCCCCTCAAATAAATAAAATCTTAAAAAAAATTCACAATGCCATTTTAAAATGCTGCACTGATACTTGAGTCCAGGACCTAGCAGAATCGGTGTGTAATGGGGATATTACTGACTCAGCTGCTGAGAAATAACAAATGTCATCCACACTGAGCCGACAGAGTATAAGAAATTCCTACTATTAGAATCATTTTTAAATGATGCAGCAAAATTCTGTTCTTCCTTCCATGTTAATTGGCAATGTTGCTTCTTCTGAGAACTTCCCGCAGAACTTCCTGGAGAAAAAAGTCTGTCCTCAGTGCTTGCAGAGCATTCTATTTATAGTACCATTGTTATACATTCCCACAGCTTCCCTTTAGAAATATTAAGACATTTGCTAGCGCAAATAAATATATTTGTATATTTGTATGTTTCAAGCTCCTTGATTATAGAAATTGTCTTTTATGCCCCAGGACCTTCCCACAAAAAACTTGAACGTGGAAATCACCATTTATTTTTATGTTTAGCATCTCTCCCCCACTAGATGATTTACTGGAAATATAAACCCATCATATGTTTGAACCACAGCACCTAACAGAGTGTCTGATGCAGAGAAGACACTTGATAAATCCAAATTAGTTGAATCAATGAATGGAACTGGTCTCCTGTCTCTGCCATCCCTGAGAATATGAAATTTCAGCATTCCTGGACCTACCTGCTAGCTGAATCATCTTCCCCCTTTCCATCCTCATACTTCTTTCCATAACTCTAAAATCCAAACTGTTTTTTAATCATAAAAGCGGTCAATAGACTAACTTGTCAGAGATCTCACTACCTGTGAAATTCAGTCAAGTCAATTCACTCAGTGTCTTCATCTGCAAAATGCATACCCAAAGGTCCTGTTCTGCACACTTCCCTAGATGAGATGATAATGAATGATGTTTTGGAAATACACAAGAATAGCTGGCCACCTCTCCCTTGCCTTCTTAAAAAATAGTTTAAATTTAACAGTTTGACTTGGGTTGGACCCATTAGAATGTGGGGCCAGAACATGTGAAAGAAACACCGAATGCCACTTATTAACGGAGCATGCTTGGACTAGCTTCATGGGGACCCAACATGGGAACCCAACAAGGGACTAGCTTCAATCCTAGCCAGATTCTGAAACTTGTCTTAGTACCTTTGAGTGCCCCATGGCTGAAGCACCTTACTTCAAAAGGCTTGTAAAATCATAGCATTCTATCATTAAAATGAACTTGGATGATCCTTGATCTCTTTTTATGTACAGGATTATAGGAAATCTCAAAGTCTAAAGGCTCTTATCTGCTATTGAAGGGTTATCTACCACAGTTTTCAGAGTAGATTTCAACTTTTTGTTGATAAAAACCACTTCTAAAACCATATAAGGACGTCTAGCATGTGAAAGAGATCAAGTAGAAATGTGCTGGTTGAATCTCTGTGAGGGGCAGGTTCTCCCTTTCTTGCTATCTTGTGCAAACCCCGAGTGCCTTCTCCATAGCTCATGAAGCTCAACCAAAGGCAACTGAAAATGTTCTTCAAACATTACTATGAATTTATCTTCTGGCCTCTGAACATCTTTAGAGATGAAGAACTCACTACTTTAACGAGTCACTTATTTCAACACCTTTGTACAGTTTCTACTATTAAAAAAAAAAAAGACATTTTTAAAAAGATTTTATTTATTTATTTGTCAGAGAGAGAGAGCACAAGCAGGGGGAGGGGCAGAGGGAGAAGCAGGCTCCCTGCTGAGCAAGGAGCCCAACGCAGGACTCGATCCCAGGACCCCGGGATCATGACCTGAGCCGAAGGTAGACACTTAACCCACTGAGCCACCCAGGCAGCCCAAAAAAGGACATTTAACACAGTATTGTGCTAAAGTCTTGTTCTCTCTAGTTTCTGGCATTTTTCAGTCATAATTTTTGGGATCATGTAGACTGTAGTAGTCTGTGGTAGCTGGTGATTTCTGTTTTAATCTGTCTGGCAAGTTTTATGTCCATTTTCTTCTCTGCATTCATGTCCCAGGCTTAGGCTAGTTATAATATTGGATGTACCTGGCAACAGCAATTGTTCCAAAGCAAGGAGAACTGACTTATTCTGGGCTGGTAATTCTCCTTCCCTGAGATTAATATAGATGCTGGTGAAATTATGTCCTGGCTTTCTACTAGGGCTACTGAAATGAAGAAGCCAGTAGCCATGTAACCTGCCACAAGGACAAATCTGTCTGCAGTGGGAAAGAGTGAGGTTGGCAAGCAAAGATGAGAGTCCCGTGAAGTAACTGAACTGTAGGTTCCATGTTTAAAAATGTAGATGGAAGTACTGTTGACACTTGGACTTCCTTTGAAACTCATGTCTCATTTCCCTTCATCTGTGTGGTCCAAACCACATCTCTGCCCACTTGGTATTTGAGATGTCCTTGGCACAAAGGGCTTTGTTTTTTGTTTTTGTTTTTGTTTTGTTTTTTTGCTTCATGATGATAACATGGCTCATTTGACTTAGCTCTAACACAGCAAGCTGGGAAAGTCTGTCCACTTGGATGGCCTCTAGTCATAATGCATCAGAAGGAAATTAAAAGGAAAGAAAGCATGTATCATTTATTACTTATTCTTCAACAAGAAAACTACAGCAACTGCAGAACCCTGCAATCCCTATATCCTATACATCCCAGAAGGAGAATGTCTCAATGTAACTTGTAGATCCTCAATGGAGAAATTTTTCTATTAGAAAGTCCTATATCAGTTTACTCCATATAACTCTACTAGGTAACTCTAGAATTTTCTTACATCCTTTGATTTCTCTATTTAGAGAATCCTCAACTCTTCCTGAACCCTTAGGATTTTATGAAAGAAATTATAGACATTTTTGTTTTGATCTGGATATATATTACATCCTCTTAAGTTACAATATGTTACTAGTCTTTTTAGGCTAATTCAGTGTTTACTTTAGAATTTTAAAATTCTCTCTTAGGAGCTTCCCACTTCCCAGCTTCTTTCCTATCACAAGACTTACAGAGACACAGTAGTCTTGTTACAGAGTCAATTACAGTGTCCTTACTTTCAACTGAAGGCTGGAAGAATCCCTTCACCAAAGGGCCTATAAAATCTGACAAATATCTCCAGTCTATTTTCATGAAAAAATGGGATAGAAGAATCAAGATACTTGAGCTCAGGATAGTCTTGCTGACATTTATTCCCAACCCATGAAACCATGTAGCTTCTTCCAGCAATTCTGAATTTGCTTATCTTAAGGGCACCTCAGTTCTTGGGTGAGCTGAATTTCTGAGGCTTTTATCAGTCAGGCTACATGTACCTTAAGGAAAGTGGGAAAGAGAACTAGCATTAAGTGTGCACCACATGCCTTCCACGAACCATGGTGAGTAGCTTATGTATGTTATCTGTCACAGAATAAAACGAGGATAGCAATTATAAAGATAGAATGAATGCCTACCACCAGCTCTGGAATGGTCCATCATTAGGAATTCGAACAGAGAAGGATCTGGGAAAGGAGAATGAGATGGACTGTCCATTGAGTTAGGAGAAAACCCAGAGTGTATCCTCTGGAAACCAAAAGAAGACAGTGTGTTTAAAAAAAAAAAAAAAGTTGGGGGAGGGAGTATCTGTTTATAACAGTTGCTTCTGAGAAGTCAAGTAGGATGAGAAAGGATATGAAAAAGATTGGGAAGACACACAGTAACTTGATCAGATCATTTTTTGTTGAGTGTAAGGGAGGGGAACTGGATGGGAAAAGGTCAGACAGTGGCCGATAAGGAAGTAGACTCTCGTTTTCCAGAAGAGAGACTGAAGTAAGGTGGCAGCTGAAGGGCATATGAGATTAAGAACAGGGTTTTAGCGTATGCATTCAGATAGGAGGCCATAGAGCATGTGTATGTGCTGTTGAGATAAACCAGCTGAAGGGAGAAATTGATAGTGCTGAATGAAGGGGATAATTGTGGGGAATTTCTTGAGGAAGTCAAAAGACCTGAGCTGTGGTGGAGTTGGTCTCAAACATATTGTAACGAGAAGGGAATCAAAGATTTCAGGTACAGATGTGGACCAGTTGGCATATATGGCTATAAGAAAGAAGAGGTATAGCCTGTCTTTTTGCTTTTATTTTCTCCCTAAGGTGTAAGAAAGAGCATCTGCTGAGTGCTTATGTGGAAGGGTAGAGAATAAGGAATTAACTGGGGCCGTGTGAGGGCAGTAGAGAGAGGAAGAATATTACAAGTAACCCACAATGGGAGGGAAGAGGTCTAGTGAGGACTAGAGGAACGGGTGAAATGCCCGTGTGAATAAAGCATAACTGATCAGGGCACAGGCCCAGCTCACTAGGGTATAAATCGAGGCAGGAAAGGTAAGCAGAGATTCAACAGATGTCATTGTTGAGGATTTTGATCATTATCTGTTCAAGCAGTAGGTAACTATGAAAAGTTTTTAAGCACAAGGGTGACATGATCATATATGCGTTTTAAAATGCTCACTCTGCCTATAGGGAAGAAATACATTGGGGCGAGGGCACAGTGAATGCAGGGAGGCCAGCTGGGAATCTCCTGCAGTAGTCCACATGAGAGATGATGTTAGAATGATCGGTCAGTGTGATGGTAAAATGGAGTAAGGGGGTGAAATTGAGGGATAGTGCAATGGTCAAACTGGAAAAACTTGGTTTTAAAAAAATGATATAGATAGGATAGATGGGAGAGATGACTCTAAAGATGTCTTCTAAGGTTCAGGCCAGTACAACTGGATGGATAGTATTATCATTCACAGAAATGCAGACGACTGCATGAAGCTTAGTTTTAGGAAGAGAAACTTACAAGGGCTGTGTCTGAAATGTTTGGTTTTTAAAACTGTTGATATGTTCAAGAATAGAATGTTGAATAGTTGTTGAGATATATGGATTTGGAGAACACAGAGGAAATACTGGCTGGAGACATAAAACTGAGGTCCTTGCAGGGAAGAGTAACAGTTCTGATGATGAGGATGCAGTTTCTGACAACCACGATAGTATTAGGTAACACTTACTGAGTAGACTACGGCTTGCCAGGCACTATGCCAAGCATTTCACATGGACTGTCCTATTTAATACTCAGCAAACTCGGGGCGCCTCGGTGGCTTAGACGGTTAAGCTTCTGCCTTCAGCTCAGGTGATGATCTCAGGGTCCTGGGATGGAGCCCCACATCAGGCTCCTGGCTCAGTGGGGAGTCTACTTCTCCCTCTCCCTCTGCCCCTCTCCCCTGCTCATGCTCTCTCTCTCTCTCTCTCTGCTCTCTCTTTCAAATAAATAAATAAAATCTTAAAAAAAAATACTCAACAAGCTCAATAAGGTAAGGTACTATTATTATCAACTCCATTTTGCAGATGGGGAAATACAGGCAGAGTGAGATTAAGTAAACTGCCCAAGTCAGAAAGATGGTACGTCTGGAGCGAGAATTTGACAGTAACTGTTAGAGGAGATGGGGTTGGACATCCGTGGGAGAAATATGGAGATACCTGATAAAGTATCCTTTCTTCAAATTAGAAATTCTTCTTCAGCTATGAATCTCAATGCCCCCAATTCATCTTACCCCCAGTTCATCAAATTCTTAAACAGTGATTGTACACAAGTTTGTCTCTTTGGATTCTGTGTGAGTGTGGTTTGCCATTAATGACTGGTATTTTTAAATGTTTAATAAACATTTGTTTTTACGACAGAAGCAATAAATGGTCATTGCAGATAACTATCAAAATCAGATGATCATGGAAAGGAATTAAAGGATGGAATTTAAAATGTCCATATTCTCCCCATCAAAAAAAGGAAAAAACAATTATTCATATTTTAATGCATTCCTAACATGCATGTTTGCACATATGTATATCCACATTTGTATCAGAAATAGAACAAAATGTACGTATCCATTATTATCTGTTTTTTAAAGTAATACATCGCAAGCATCTTTCGAATATTAAGACGTGTTGTGTTACATCACTTAATAAGCAAGTCAAGTATCTGTACCTGTGACCGTAAGTCGGTTTCCTCCTCTTATATGATGATGGGCCTTCCTTTGAGGTATTTTCGTATAATTGGTGATGGGGGTGTGTGTATACTGTATGTGTGTGTGAGGAGGGGCCACGAAGTGGCTGGTATTTTATGTCACATTTGTGTTCTACCTACATCTAGAAGCAGTTTCTAGAAACATCAAGTACCTTCATTTTCTTCTTGATTTTCTCTCTACTTTCGCCCTTTCCCCTTCCATAACCTCTGACTTCTTTGTTCCCAGTGTCACTGCTGATGGTTTGTAACATTGGTGGCAAAGGAAGGGAGGCGTTTATTATTATTTTCCCTAAGGCCCTGCTTTGTTGAGGCTGGGGGATGTGTTGCTTTGTTTTCAGAATTGGGCTCTATGTATATTTTGTTAAATTCCCCAAAGCCCTCTAGACACCAAGGAGTAGAAAATGAAAAATGACTATTATTGTTACCTTCTTTTGCCCAAGATCCTGAACCACCACATGTTTCTGACTTCCCAGACAGACGCCACAAGCCTCCTTTGCAGGCCATGAGCTGAAGGCCAAGGAGAGCTGTTTACTCCTGTTACAACAATCACAGGCATGCGTGGTCATAAAAAAAAGGAAATTTGTCAAAGTTACTTTAATTCATACATGTGCTCTCCAGTTTTTGCAAGATTTGAGCTGTATTCTGCCCTTCAAACCATACATATTTAAGAAGAAGTGGAAAAATCTAGATCAATTTAGCCAAAATGATTTGTTTCCTCAACGGGAGACACTGACATTTTGGGAGAATCCAGGCAGTGAGCTCATTTATTTACTTTTCATGCAAATGTTTGCATGTAGATCAACTCTGATGATTCTTACTTTATTTGGTTTCCTTTAAAAATCAATCTGCAAATAATTATTAAGTATCTATTTTATGTGAGATCCTGTGGAGGTACTATATGAAAGACAGCTTGATGTAGTGGGAGAAATTAAACCAAAAGATGTTCAGTCAGAAATCCAAAGACTTGTTCCTTAAAAATTATGGTATGGTAGACAAGTCAATTATGTCTCTGATCTCCATTTCCTCACCTATAGAATAACCATCTTGCCTTCTCACAAAACTGTTGTGTTGAAGAACTTTATATGCTGTGATGTGCACACAAATGATAGTGTAAAGTATTTTCCCTTAACCTCAAGGAACTTACAGACTACTTTGAAGGAATCAGAGATACATATTCAAGAATTCTTTTTAAAATATTTTATTTATTTATTTGTCAGAGAGAGAGGGAGAGAGAGACAGAGAGCGAGCACAAGCAGGGGGGAGTGGCAGAGGGAGAAGCAGGCTCCCCACTGAGCAGGGAGCCCGATGTGGGACTCGATCCCAGGACCCTGGGATCATGACCTGAGCCAAAGAGGAGGAACAAGATGATCAAAAGCCCTAAAGAGAGAAACAGTTTTGAGGATTGGATGAACAAAAAGAAAGTCAATGTGTCTACAGTTTCGTGGGCAGGTAGCTGCACCTGGAGGGTTAGGAAAAAGTCAGGATAAGCAGGAACCTTGTAAACCACACTGCACAGTATAGACTTGATCCTAATGAATTCTTTCGAAGCCAATGGATCGTTTTAAGGGCAGGAGGGTCCAGTGGCCTGGGGCGGGCGGGGATTCAGGGGGTGGGTAGGGATCCTGTCTGCAAACATGGGAGATGGCTTATCCTGAGAAGTTCTGTGGTGTGCACTTCTTTATTCCAGCATATCACAACTGGAACATTTGGTCCACCTAATGAGTAATGTGTTATAGTAAATTTAAAATTAAAGACAATGCTAGTCCAATAGTAATTACTCCCGGTAATCTTTCATCTTGCCTTGGTCACCTCCCATAATCTGAAATGACAGTTTCAACACTTACCTTCAACCTTAGTAGAAAATTGAGTAACCTGGATTTGCAGACTTGAAGTACTAACATGTGTTTAAAGATTACTTGGAAAGGTAAACTCCCAGTTTTCAAGAATTATAAACCCAAGTCAAGAAACTTGGATTTGGGAGTGGCTAAGAATTAAAGACACATATCTTTGATATATATATACACACATATATGCAGATACATATATATATACACAGTGATATATATATATCACTGTACCATTTAAGCATTGATTTCTGAACTCCCAATTTTGGTTACATTCATTATCTAGGATGACAAACCCAGTAATCACTGGGGTCACTGATAAGAAAAAAACACTGTGAAGTAGGGCACTGAACACCTAAAGCCAAGGCAAACTGGACTCCTCTGATTTACGCGTTTCTCTTGCGTGTTTTCAACAACTCCATTAGGGAATAATGAGCGAGAAAAATTTCATATGCTGATACGGACATAATCCCTGAACAGACAAGCCACATGGAGGAAGAGAGATTCAGAAAAGGCAATGTTAGGTTCCCCATAACCAGAAATGGGGTTCCCCATAATTAGAAATGCATGAATCAGGAAGCGAAAATTAAGGTCTGTGTTGTTTATTGCTGAGTTTTCATTTCTCACACAGCATGTAACACATTTTTAAAAATTACTTAAAACAATTTTTAAACAGTTTCTTTTTTTAAAAAATTTATTTATTTATTTTTAAATATTTTATTTATTTATTTGTCAGAGAGAAAGAGAGCACAAGCAGGGAGAATGGCAGGCAGAGGGAGAAGCAGGCTCCCCGCTGAGCAAGGAGCCCAATGCGGGACTTGATCCCAGGACCCTGGGATCATGACCTGAGCTGAAGGCAGACGCTTAACGACTGAGCCACCCAGGCATCCCTAAAGATTTTATTTATCTATTTGAGAGAGTGAATGAGAGAGAGCACGAGTGGTAGGAGGGGCAGAGGGAGAGGGAGAAGCGGGCTCCCTGCTGAGCAGGGAGCCCAGTGCGGGCTCTAGATCCCAGGACCCCGAGATCATGACCTGAGCCTAAGGCCGACGCTTAACTGACTAAAACAATTTTTTTTAAAAGTGCTCCTAAAACATTTTTTTTAAAAAAGCAGGTAAGGATTACTTCAGTCCCACCCCCTCTGGCCACACACATTCTTCCCTCGTGCACACTTCCCTGTTCTGTCCTTGGCAGGATTTGGTATCTTATCCAGGAGATGAATTAGGACTTTTAAACCAAGGAGGAATTATTGCCCCAATCATAAGCCTCTTCCCTTCTCTTTATTGTTTGTTCTCTTCTGACTGCTTGAGGCAAAATCTGGTATTTAAGAATTAAGTGAAAATTAAAAAGGAACAACGTATAGGGAAAAGATGACATCAAGGTGTTTGCCTCTCATCTTCTGTCAAAGTGCAATGTGAATGAGCTGTGCACAAGCTGAATCAGGAAAAAAATTCCAGTTGCATGCATCAGAACACAGATAGGACTGGGGTGGGGGATAAAATGCAAAATATGCAAGAAACCTCCGTGCATATTAAGCACGCCGTCAGTGTCAAACCAACTCCTTTTTTGTTCGTTTGTTTCATGGGCACAAACTTTGGAGCTACTCCAGACAACCGAAGCCCCCAAAAGGTGTGAAAGCCTTAATACTTGGTGAGCTGGAGTAGAGGTCTCCAGTTCTAGGTCATCATTTTGTGCCCACTTTCTTTCCACCCATGAAGACTTGTCTTAAGAGTCCTAATTTCCTCTTCAGAAGTGTCAGCAGTGGAGACGGCTAAATGCACCCACGCCATAACGTGCAGTATGCATGGTACTTAGGGAGCTGGAATGTGGTTCCAGAGCGCCTGCGCGGGAATCTTCCTTTTGCAATTTACTATGTGTGGTGACACCAAGACAATTGCTTAACCTCTCTGTGCCTCGGTTCCTTTTCTGTAAAACATGAGAATAGTAATAATAGTACTTATTACATACAGTTACTGTGTTACCTCAGTTAGTATGGGTAAAGAGCTTAGAATAGTGCCAGGCATGTGATAAGCACTATTACTATTATTATTATTATTACCATTATTATTATTATTACTACCATTACTATAATTACCATAGCCAAGCTGAACTACTCTTGAATGTGTGCTAACTGGGACAACCAAATGCATTTGCAAATAAACAAATTTTATAAATGATGAGGCTGGAGGCCAGAGTAGTGAGGGACTCTGTCCAAGTTCATTGCATAAGTAGTGTAAACCCGGGACTCCCAGACCACGGCGCTTTCTTTTTTTTTTTTTTTTTAAATTTAAAATCAATTAATTAACATAGTGTCTTACTAGTTTCAGAGGTAGAATTTAGTGATTCGTCAGTGGCATATGACACCCAGTGCTCATCACATCAAATGCCCTCCTTAATGCCCATCCCCCAGTTACCCCATCCCCCAACACACCTCCCCCTTTCTTCTCCTCTTAATCAGACTTTCAGATTGGAAAACTTTGTGATGAGATTCTGTTGATCAGATTTAGAAATGTGTAGCTGTTCTTGATTTTTAAAGAGATTGCTAAAACTGTGAGATAAACAATCATTATAAACCTTTCTGCCCACTTTTTATGTACCAGGTACTTTAAGAGAATTATCTGAAATCTTCACAGGGTGCAGGTTGTTTCATATGATATAAATGATTAAAGGAAACTTCAGGTCAAGGACCACGTAGCTAGAAGTGGAATCCAAAACTTTTCTAATACACCTTCACCACAGATAGGAGCCAGCCTCCTATTTGAGCCTTCTGGCTTGTGTCTTGTCACCCTCTCTTTATCTTATTGTAAAGGACTTTAAAATTTTCTGCCTTCAGTTT
The DNA here is from genome assembly GCF_004348235.1 of Phoca vitulina. Lineage (NCBI taxonomy): Eukaryota > Metazoa > Chordata > Mammalia > Carnivora > Phocidae > Phoca > Phoca vitulina. Next base: position 17,393,013 of record NW_022589721.1, on the reverse strand, counting down.
TAAGACATTACTAAAAGGAATAACCTAACAACAGTTCTAGGATCAAATGCACCCAAAGAAGTAAACTGTGGCAGGAGGTAAGAGTCGGGTGTTCTGGAATCTGACATGTGCATCCGCTGTGGCAGGTTGAATGCCTCGATTGCCTTGCAGGTTTTTTTTTAAAGACTTTATTTGAGAGAGAGAAAGCACAAGCAGGGGGAATGGCAGAAGGAGAGGGAGAAGCAGGCTCCCTGCTGAGCAGGGAGCCCAACACAGGGCTCAATCCCATGACCTGAGCCAAAGGCAGACGTTTAACCTACTGAGCCATCCAGGTGCCCCGGTTTCTTTGCAGGTTTTATGCACTCTTCATGCTGGGCTTTGACCCACTGAGTCAGTCACCTTTCTCTTGCCAAAGTCAAGAGTCTCTCCTGCTACACACATACATATCTTTAAGTCATATCTTTTCTCATTCAGGTTAGAAGACATTATTGGCAGTATATGTACTAAAGTGATATTCAAGACAGCATCTTTTTAAGAGAAACTTCAAATTAAATATTTGCTCACTAAATATACTAATCTACTCATAAAACGAGAAAACTTTTGCTGGGGCTATTGATCTTATTTCCTTTATCTTTGCACTTTTTTTTACTCCAAACTTTTAGTCTTCCATTTTTTTTTTCCCATGAAATAGTGCTCCCAAGTTTTTTCTGTTTTTTTTTTTAAAGATTTTATTTATTTGACAGAGCGAGATACACAGCAAGAGAGAGAACACAAGCAGGGGGAGTGGGAGAGGGAGAAGCAGGCTTCCCGCAGACCAGGGAGCCCGATGCGGGGCTCGATCCCAGGACTCTGGGATCATGACCTGAGCCGAAGGCAGACGCTTAACGACTGAGCCACCCAGGCGCCACCAGTGCTCCCAAGTTTAAAATTATGGTCAATATGGTAAAGAAGAGATAAACAGATGGAAACACAGAGATAGAAGGAGGGAGATGATCTTTCTTGTCATAACCTCAAGTGAGAGGCCATGATTTGAAAACAAGATATGAGATGAAAGGGGCTGTTGAAATGTATCCTTTCTTTGGTTGATTTTGTGTTAACTCTGGAGCGACTACTATTAGTCACACGTGCAGGAGTACAGAAATCCAGATTTCTGGATTTCTGGGTAGTTTGCTTTCTTCACCACACACTGATGCAAACAAAACAACCCCACATGTTTTAAATCCTAGTCCCTTCTCTTCCCCAAGACCACTTTTCAAATGATAAAGTGATTAAGAAACCTATATTAAATAAAGTAGTGCAGAAGTGAAAGGACTTCTCAATCCATTTTTTCTCAGGATTGGAAAAGATACAATAACACAAGATTAGGGGGAGGGACAGAAAGAGAGAGAGAGAGAGAGAGAGACTCCTCAGGCAGATTCCCAACTCAGCACAGAGCCCAACACAGGGCTTGATCTTGGGACTCTGAGATCATGACCTGAGCCGAAATCAAGAGTCGGACGCTTAACCGACTGAGCCACCCAGGCGCTCCCTCTCCTTCACTTTCTATATTGGCATTGTCTTGGGTTTTCTTCTTGATGTTTTAGTCCCTTCCAAGAGACTTCTTTTGTCTTTTTTCAGTTCCCCTGGACACCAACTCTAAGCTGACGACTCTCGCATCTATAATTCCAACAGTCATTTTTGCCCTTGACCTGCTTTGCATAACTGGGCATATCTACCTGGATGTTCCACATTTATCTCAGTCTCAACATTCTCTAAACTGTGCTACATTCTCTTTCTCCCCAACAGTTATGGGATCATGAAGCTGATCTTATATATCACTAATTCACTTACAGTTCTCCTACCCATTGCCTTCAGGAAAAAAAGCCCAACTCCTTGCCATGGCCTATAAGCTCCTCTGTGGTCTGGCCTCTGCCTGTCTCTCTAAACTCATCTTTTACTTTCCATCCAAAGAATTTCCCTCCTGCCATATAGGCTTTCTTTATGTTTAACTTGCCTAAGATTGTCGAGCCTCTAGGCCTTTGGGTTATTTATCAATTTGGCTGGATTCTTGTTTGTTTTTGCATTAATTGAATAATCAGGAAAAAAACAATAATGATATTAATATCAGTGAAAGTGTCTAGGTTGTATAAGAAGCTACATGATAAACTGTGTACTTTCCTGGTATATAACAAAACAAAGGTTCTATGTATTTCATTTAATACATATTGTTACTGTTAATACTGGAAGATTTTAGTCAGGAACTAAAATTATCATTATGTAAGGTCTCTTATAATTGTTTGGTTCTACATTCTATTTTATCTGATACAGTCATTCCAACTGTTTTTTAAAAATGCATAATATATATTTTCCATCCTTTTAATTCTAAACGTCCCATGTTATATTTAAAATGGATTCCTTGTGGACACAATGTAGTAGGTGTCTTGTAAGTAAGGTCAGGCGCTGTAACAAAAGTACTCTACAAGTGGCTAAAGAGACAGACATTTATTTCTCAGAGTTCTAGAGTCTGGGAAATCCAAGATCAAGGTGCACACAGATTCAATTCTTGATGATTCACTTTTTGGCTTGCATGTGGCCTCCTTCTCCCTATATCCTCATATGCTCACATGATAGGAGAAGCTCTAGTGTCTCTTCCTCTGTAAGTTTACGAATCCCATGATGGAGCTCCACCTTAAAGACTTCATCTAGGGGCACCTGGTTGGCTCATTCAGTTAAGCATCTGTCTTCACCTCAGGTCATAATCCTGGGGTCCTGGGATTGAGCCTGGCAATCAGCCCTGCATCCAGCCTCACACTGAGCCCCGCATAGGGCTCCCTGCTCAGCGGGGAGCCTACTTCTCCCCCTCCCCACGCCCCGCTCCCGTTCGTGCTTGCTCTCCCTATCTTTCTCTCTTAAATAAATAAAATCTTAAAAAAAAAAAAGATTTCATCTAAACCTCAGTATCTCCCAAGGGCCTTGCCCCAAATACTATCACTTTGGGGGGTGGGGCTTCAACATATGAATTTTGGCTGGGAAATAAACATCAATTCATAACGGTCGGATCATGGTTTGTTTTGTTTTATTTTGTTTTGTTTATCCACTCTGCCAAGCTCTGTCTTTTTATAGGTACATTTAGACCACTTGCGTTTAAAGTAATTATTAAAATGTTAGGGCTTAAGTCTCTCCATTTATTTTTTGTTTTCTATTTGTTTTCTGTTTCTCCTTCTTCTGTTTCTCTTTTATTGACTTCCTGTGGGTTACAAGATCATTATTTAGAATCCCACTTTGATTTATTTAGTATTTTAGATATATCACTTTGTATTGTTTTCTTAGTCATTGCTTTTGGTACTACAATATATATACATACTTTATTACAGTATACTAGTGTTGACATTTTACCATTCCCAATGTAGTGAAAACTTACTTCCATGTTGGTCCTATTCCCTTCTCCATTCAAGAAATATAATTGCCCTATGTCTTCTATGTGCATTGGGCACCATTTCACATGTTATTACTTTTGCTTTAACTATCAAATATGATATAAAAAGCCTATGAGGAGAAAGTTTGTTATATTTATCCCATTTTTATCCATTTCTTTGTTCTATCCTTTCTAAAGTTCCAAGCCTTCTTCAGTCATTATCTTTCTGTTTGGAGAACTACCTTAAGACACTCTTTATAGTCAGGTCTATGAGCAATAAATTCTCTTAGTTTTCCATCATCTGGAAATTTTTTTCCCTTTTCCTACTTAAAGTCTATTCTTACTGAATGTAGGATTCAGTTGACAATTATTTTCAAGTGTGTCACTTCCTTCTGGCCATGATAGTTGCAGATGAAAAAATAAATTTGTAGATTCAAATTAGATTTCCCCTATAAGAAGAGTCATTTTTCTCTGGCTACTTTCAAGATTTTTCTTTGTCTTCACTTTTAAGAAGTTTGATTATGATGAGCCTTGGTAAGAAATTCTTAGTCTATTCTACTTGTAGTTAGCTCAGCTTTTTTGAATCTGTATCTTTATACCAAATTTGGGAAGTTTTCAGTCATTATTTCTTGAAATAAATTTTCAGCCCCGCATTCTTCCTCCTCTTTCTTCTGGAACACTGGTGATACGGATATCAAATCTTTGTTATTCTCCCACTGATCCCTGAGACTCTATTGATTATGTTTTTATTATTCTATTTTTTCTCCATTTTTCAGATTGGATAATTTATAACTGTCTATCTTCAAATTCACTGATTCTTTTCTTTGTCATTTTCATGTTACTCTCAAGCCCAGTCAGTGAGATTTTTTTAACTTACTGCATTTTTCAGTTCTGTAATTTCCATTTAGTTTATATATATATATATATATATATATATATATATATATATATATATCTCCTATTTCTTTGGAGAGATTTTTTATTTTTTCCTCTTTTTTTCCCCAAGAGTATTTGAAATTGCTCATTGAAGTACTTTTATGATGGTTGCTTTAAAATCCTTGCCAAATACTTCAACAGCCCTTGATTGCTTTTTCTCATTCAAGTGGTGACTTTTCTGTTTCTTGGTAGAAGGAGTGAGTTTTAATTGTATCCTGGACATTTTAGATATTATGTTAGGAGACTCTGGACCCTAGTTAAAGCTTCTATTTTAGCAGGCAGTCACTGTGTTTAAGTTTAGCACACAGGCCCGTGCCTGCTTCAGCGGGCTATGGTCCCAGTGCCATTTTGGTTTTCAGAGCTCTTGAAGTGCTATTCTGCTCGTCTACACGACATCTGGGGTCTGGCTTGATTTCTGCGGGTGTTACCTATAGGGATAGAATGTACTTCCTTGGACCTGGTACTGCCAGTTTGGGAATGGAAAGAGGACTGTGGGCCAGTGTCGGTGGAAAGCTCTTCTCCAAGCCACCAGCTGCTGGGGAGGCTCCTGCTTGGTCTCTGCTGGGGCCATCCGTGGGTGAGGAAGGCCCCTTCTAGGCTGTTGTTTGGGAGCTGAGATGTCGTTTCCCTTGGCCTGCTCTCCAGGCTGGTGAGTGTTGCTAGGGCTCTCGCTTGGTCTGCTGGTGTTAGGTGAGGAAAATATCTACTTGAGCCACCTCCTCCAAATGGGTAAAGCACTGGAGATGCCAGGCCTGTTCCACCTTCCACTACCCAGTGGAAAATCAGGAGACATCAGACCACTGAGCTTTTCAAGTCCTGGGGTCTCCAGTCAACCCACCTTCTTTTTCTACCTTCAGAATTCTCCTGTGGCCGCCGGCTGCATCATTTCCAGGTATTTTTCATTGTACTTAGCAAGGAGGAGCAGGGGGAAAGGAGTTCCCAAACCTTAAGTCTCCAGAATGTATTTTAGTAATATCACTGTCATTAGTAAAGAAATCTCATTTTATGTCACACTTAGTAGCATTTTGTTAGTCATTTGAAATGCACTTTTTCTTGCACCAAACTTCAGAGAATTATCCATCTCCTGGTTTTAAATGGTTCAAAGTTCAGATCTGTTAACTAGTAAGTCCCATGTAACATAAGACATAGATTGTGCACTTTGGAAGCAGACAAATCTAGGTTGTCAGTTTTCATAAGCTGTAACTGTATTATCTTGGGCAAGTCACTTGCCCTCTATATTTTCAGTTTCATCAGCTGTAAAATGGGAACATAACTACCATAAAAGATTACTGTGTGATTAGTTGAGATAATTATATAGAATGCCTCATGCAGGGCTGGCCATATAGTAAATAGACATTCAAAAAATTCAAAAAATTCTTAGGACACCTGGGTGGCTCAGTCGATTAAGTGTCTGACTCTTGATTTCAGCTCAGGTCATGATCTCGGGGTCAGGAGACTGAGCTCCACATCAGGCTCTGCACTGGGCGTGGAGCCTGCTTAGGATCTCTATAAAAGAAAAAAAAATGCTATTCTTTTCTAGTATTGTATCACCAATATTTTTACATGTCTTTAGTTCTTCATTTTTAATTACACATATCTCAAGGAAGTGTTCTTTTCTTTAATAATTACTTATTTCACAATATCTGATATCTTTGTATCATCCAGATAATTGCTCTCTCTATATTAATAATGCCTTGAAGATTTCTTCCCCTAAGGGCTGCTCTTTGTATCTGCTCTGTCTGGGCTTTCAGGCTCATTACAACTTAGGGAAGAAGTTTATAGCCAATGTGATACAATTTCCCTATTGGGTTTAAAGGAAAGAGGACCGCAGACTGAGCAGTGAGGATAATTTCACTGAGGTCTCAAACTTGGGATTTTACTTATAAACCATTTTATTTTCATCACCCATTGTTATGGAGGACACACACACACACACACACACACGACTCAATTTGAGTTTGGATTCTTGAATAAAAGATTCTCTGAAAATCTGTGACTACTTCCCCCCTGTGCTGAAAGGGCACCTTTATTTGTTATAGTATCTTTTCCCCCAGGGCTCTGTGGTCTGGGAAGGGAGACTAGAGTGCCCTGGATTATACTTAGCATTTTATAATTGTAGCTGAAACTCAATCCAAGGCTTTCCAGGCACTTGCCTTCCTTAACACATCTGGCAGCACCCGACCCTTTTCTCTGGTCTAGCCCTGCAGGAGGAGCGCTTAGATAAATAAACTGTAGCATGCATGTGGTCACCAAAAGATCTCTGTGGAAAGCAGAATCTAACCAAAGCAACCCCAGGGCCTGCTGAGCCTTTTGTTCCCTGCCTCTTGGGGATGTAAGCAACCTGGAGGTATCTATGGCAAAATCATTGCTGTTCTAGCAGGGTCCACACTTGCCCTGAAATTAACTCACGTCTGGGAACAACCAGCTAAGCAATCCTAACTATACACATTTCTGGAAGGAGAAAAATGTTAGTAAGGTCCTGATCTTTTGTATGTATTTCAACCAACATTGATTGAGTCTCTGCTTAGTATTTGTGAATTGTGGTATTTCAGATTTTACCAAGATAAGCAAAGCATCATTACAAGGAGCTTATTGGTTGAGATAGTGCTCATGTACGTAAAAATGTAAGGGAGAGGGGGAAAAAAAAAAGGAAACTAATATTCATTGGGCATTCACTCTATAAAGGGGCATGAACTAATCAGAAATAACCTATTTGTCAAAGTAATTTGTGAAATTTGTGAAATGAAATCTTGATAAAGGGACTGTGGAATGGGAATGCTGGTGTTATAGGAACTAATTTATTTTTAATTTAATTTCATCTAATCTATATCCCAAATTAAATAAATCAATTATTTAATTAATTAATTGTTTAATTAATTCAATTATTTAATTTGGGATATAGATGATAGAAATTAATTTTATAGGAGCCTGGTTGTAAAGAAGAGATTCGCAATGATTTATGTACCTAGGATGCGATAGGGCTATGCAAGGAGGTGTTATTTCCACTTCACAGATGAGGAAATGAGTCTTAAAGAATCCTAATATCTTTAATACAGTCATTATCTCCCACATTCATTCATTAAATATTTACTGAATGTTTACCATGTGCTCGGCATTAATTCTAGATACTAAGAATTGATCGATGAACACAACTGACAAAATTCCCTGTCCTCTCCTGTTGGAGCTTACATTCTACCGGGGAGAGACAGATAGTAAATGGCGTAAGTAAGATGTAGCCTGTTAGATGGTGAAAAGGAGAAAAAGTCAGCATGGAATGAGATAGAGCACGTGGTGGGGAATGGTTGTGATTTTTTAAAGACTGAGAAATGTTTCACCAAGAAGGCAACATTTGGGTAAAGACCTGAAGGACAGAAGAAGTGAGCCACATAGATACCCGAACAAAGAATAATCTGGGCAGAAATAACAGCAGTTGTAAAGCTCCAAGAGGGGAGGGTTCCTGGCATGTTTGGGGATGCTGTGGAGGCCAGCACAGTTGGAGCAGAGTGAACAAGGGGAGGTGCAAGATGAGGTTCTAAGAGAAACAATGGGGGACCTCAGATCATGCAGGGCATTGTGAGCCAGTGTAAGAACTTTGGTTTTGACACTGAGGGAGATGGGAGGTCATGCCACAGTGTGGCAGGATCTGGCTTGCATTTTGACCGGATCTCTTTGGCTGCTGTGCCGAGAATAGACTGAAAGGCAACAACAAAAGCAGGGAACTCGTAGGAGGCTTATCTTAATGCCACAATTCAAGTGGCTAGTGATTACGCCCCAAGTCCCATTCATAGCAGTGGCAGAGTAAGCATTCAAACCTGACGTGCCTTGCTCTCCTCTGCTGCATAATGCTACTTCCTGGTGACCAAAGGGTCACTGTTACTGGATATTGTTGACTTCCTTTCCCTGTGTAGCCAAGCCAGAAAGTTACTTTGAGACTTGTGCTATTTGGGACTTTTCTCTTAGCTTATTTTGTGAAAAAATAAAAAAAAAATTTTTTAAAGTAAATTAGCATACAATTTAAAATATATGAAAGAATTTGACTCACATTTTATACGATAATATGATTGGCTTTGATTGCTCTCATTTTCTCAAGCTTTACTTATTATTGTATATAACCTTAAAGACCTGGAAACAGAACATTTTTGAGCCTAATAAAAACTCCAGCTGAGACCCCTTCTAGACTTTGTCAAGTACATTTTTTTTTCTTTTAGCTGATTATCAGCTCAGAAACAAAGGTCCCTCTTCTCTTCCACTTAGATTCCACTTAACAACAGGAACTATGGGGCCACCCTTCACATTCTCTCTGTGGGAGAAATGAGGAGATGAAGTGTCATTGTCTGAAATTCCATTGTTTGGTAACAGCTAATTAAATTAATTTATTCCTGCTGAAAGATATTCTTGGGGAAGATGATTCAGTATAATTTCCCACTCTTGACGTGGCTCTGGGGTCTTAAATATCATGCTCATTCATCCTATTTTCTCTGTCCCTAAGACTTTGCCTTAAATGGGAGAAAGACAACAACTGTGAGTCAGACGTTAGACTTCCTAGGGGAAAAAAATGGAATTTGAAGAGTGCATCTTCATATCCCCAGTCTATCCTGTTCCAGCCATTGAACTGGTCTGCATCAGAATTGAAGGACAGCCAGATTGGCACCATGTCACTGAAGGCCACAGAACCAATACATTCAGGATTCTATTTTATGACCTAGATCACTAGGTCCCAAAACAGCCTGAATAAAAAGATCTCTGCAATCTGAATCTTTGAGACAGTTTGTATTTTTCACAAAGCCAGGTGAATCTGAGAAGCATGCAGGCCTGGAAACCTCTGGTATAAAAGACAGACCCAGGACTGTCTTCATGGTGGCCATTGACAGCTGCCTATAAAAAGACTAAGTTAGGACTCAGAAGACCCAGGTTCTAGTTCTGCCACCTTCACTCTTTATCCTTAATGATGTTAAGAATCTGCGGGGGGGATCTTAGATCTGGAAAGAAACCAAGACATCTCCTAAGCATAAAATCACTTTATAGAGGAGCTAATCTAGACCTAAACAGCACGAGTGGCCTAACATCAAACAACAGATTCATTCCAAAGATGAAATTAGGGCCAAGTTTTACTGAGGCCATAAAGTTTCCCACTCTGAAATGGTAATACGTACATGAACTTTAGTTCCTTTATCTCTTAAATAATGACATAATAATACCTTTTCTACCTCCTTCACAGGTTTGTTATATAGACTTATACGAGAGAATTGATGTAAAAGTTATGAAAACTTCACTATGGAAAACAGGTAGGTATTATTCATTTGAGGTGAGGTCATGGGTGATTAGACCTTAGAACTGTCGATACAATCATTGTCATCTCCCTCCTGAATGATTAATAGTGTGACTGGCATAGGAGGATGGTTTCATCTCTAGCTGTGAGCAGAGTATACTGAGCCCTGTGGTTTTAAATGAGATAAGCTGATACTTCAGGATCCAACTGGCTGACATAAGAGAGTCACTCAGCGTGGCAGGAAATAGAAAGAAGAAAGACTGATGGCATCATTAAGAGGTGCAAAAATAAGAATTGTGTGAATCAGGGACACCTGGGTGGCTCAGTTGGTTAAGCATCTGCCTTCGGCTCAGGTCATGATCCTGGGGTCCTGGGATCGAGCCCCACGTCCGGCTCCCTGCTCAGCAGAGAGCCTGCTTCTCCCTCTCCCTCTGCCTGCCTCTCTGCCTACTTGTGTTCTCTCTCTATCTCTCTGTCAAATAAATAAATAAGATCTTTAAAAGGAAGAATTGTGTGAATCAGCTCATAACACCCACAGCACCACTCCCATTCCCAACCCAGTTCATGTAACAGTTCTAACTATTCCACGCTCATCAAGGCATATGTTGGTTTACTTTATTGTCATCACATCTTATGTGGCTGCTTATTTAAGATTAGAAAATATCTGTATCAGAATACTGCAAATGGAGAAGAATGGAGAAAGAGGTTCACATTTTGGATGGCCTCCGTCTCTAGACTATCATCATAAAAAGCCACATAGGACTTGTATTTCAAGATGTGAGGACCAGACTAGGAGTTAAGATAAGGCCTCTCTTCTGAGGCCTCTCCGCTGCTTTTTCATCCACGGGTTCACCGAACATTTATTAAGCATGTCAGCGCTGTCCTGCTGTATCCAGACACAGCAATACCTGCAGGAGCTCAAATCCCTTCTCCCATTCATGGCTGGCGGAGGTCTAGATGTAGCAATAAAAGACCCTCACGAAAATATGGCACTTTAAAAGCAGTTGTTATTTGTGAAGGCCCTACTGTACAACTGGAACTGTATTAGAAACTCTGCGTATGTCCTCAAGACAATAGTAGTAGGTCCTGTTTTGTATTTTAATTTCATGTTGAGGAAAATGAGAAATAGGCAGTGACCTTGCCTAAAGCCAACAGCTGGTGAATGGAGAATACTGGGTGCAAATCAAAACCGTTGGACTGCGAAGACCGCCACCAGACCCTCACAAATCTTCATTTGGCACTTGATTAAATTGTTGTATCACACAGCACTCTTGCTAAAATTATTATATGCATCATTTAATTATCACAAAGACCCTGTGAGGAAGGGTTGCCTTTCTTTGAGTCCTAGACTATGACTTCACCCAAACGGATGACAAGGATCTGGAATGAGTTCCCCAAGAAAACCAGTGGAGATCTGTGAGACCTAAACATTGATATTAGAGAGAAAGAGAGAGGAAAGAAATGGTGAAGCCTGTATGTTATCACTTTCACTTTCAAAATAATATGGAAAGTGAGCTATCAGAATATCTTACCTTCTGTGATTCATTTTGAAGGAACCATGTTTTTCTTAAAATTTAACACAAATTATCTAGTCCATCACTTAGAAACCTCTGGGTCTCTCACTGGATACCAAAAACCTTTGAAAATGTTAGATCAATAGAGGACAAGGTAGGAAACATAACTTTGGGTGGGGAGTCATAGAATCAGCATGGTAGATTTAATCAAAGTCAGTTCTCTTTCCTGGACCTCATTTTTTCATCTGTGAAATGGTGATGGTTTACTCAATAGTCTTTGATTTTGTAAATGCTATGAAATGGAGAATGCTTTAAATAGGTGAATCAGTAATATCTTATTTTCACAATGACTGAAGGGTTTTCATATCTTCATTTTCATTTGATTCTTGAAACAACCTGAAATAAGTCAGCTAGGCATAATTATTTGCCTTTTATAGATAAAAAGCCAGTGGCTCTCACAATGTCACACATATAAGAAGTGGGGAAGATAGTACTCCAGTAATTCAGATCTTCTTTCTACTACCCTGCTGAAAACGAGTCCTTTCCATAAGTAGTTATTGATTGCCAACCTAAGAAAGGCATTATATTTTTGCCGTGATGACTATGGAGATGGAGCGGATATATTTACTGCCCTCAAGAATCTATAGTCTAGTAGAAGCAAAGACACAATTAAATCAGAAGTTAGAATGGTAAGCAGCATATGAAATGAGAGTTTTATGTTGGAAAAATCTGGGAAGTTTTGTCAAAGGGAAGGTTTGAATTATGTATTAAAAGTATGGATGAATATCAGCATGTTGAATAAGTAGAAAGGGGCATTCAATAAAGAAAGATCAATGAAGACAAAGTTTAAGAAAATGAGAAGTCATCAGGCTTATATGAGCAACAGTCTGGTTAAAGCTAATGGTGCCTAAAGAACAATGATTTCGGGATGCCTGGCTGGCTCAGTTGGCTAAGCATCTGCCTCTGGCTCAGGTCATAATCCCAGGCTCCTGGGATTGCCTCCCACATCAGGCTTCTCATTGTCGGGCTCCCCGCTCAGCTCAGCTGGGAGCCGGCTTCTCCCTCTCCCTCTGCCACTCACCCTGCTTGTGATCTCTCTCTCTCTCTCTGTCAAATAAATAAATAAAATCTTAAAAATAAATAAATAATAAAACCAATGATTTCAATTCTTGAGTTAGAGGAAGTTTCTAAGGAATTTGGATCTATTCTAAACAGCATCTCTTTGATGATGATTAGTCGGAAACGCCAGGATAAGCTTTCTGAGAAATTCTTAGACAGAATGACTCAAATGCATTACCATCCCTGAAATATATCAGCTGTTCCACCATAATTTATCTGTGGTCTATAATTTACTTTTTTTAAAAAAGATTTTATTTATTTATTCATTAGAAAGAGAGAGAGCACAAGCACGGGTAGCAGCAGGCAGAGGGAGAAGCAGACTCTCCGCTGAGCAAGGAGCCTGATGTGGGACTCCATCCCAGGACCCTGGGATCATGACCTGAGCTGAAGGCAGAAGTTTAACCAACTGAGTCACCCACATGTCCCTATAATTTACTTTAGAAAATTGCTTCAGCCTAAAGGGCATGTGTGTGTGTGTGTGTGTGAGTGTGTGTGTGTGAGTGTGTGTATATATGTGTGGATGTTAATTGCTAACTTCTACTCTAGGGTAGATTACTTAATCGATTTGGGAATTTACACTCCAGACTCTTGATCATAAACTCTACCTCAGAGGCAGCTACCACAAAGGTGTCAACTTTTTCATCTCTATTCAAGACCAAAGATTACATTAACTTCGTAGATGTTAAAGGGGAGTTTTAATTTGTGAAACCAGAGTATAATGGATATGAGAAATGAGTATTAGCAACATTAATGGGGTTGAATTATGTGGATTGGCTAGAAATACCATAGAGGCACTCTCTTCTTTTGCAGAGGTAATGTGGGAGGAGTCTGTTCGGCCAAATGTCTATTCCTGCAGGAATAGAACCATAAGCTGAATTTCTAAGAAATTCTGTCCAATTGTCTGGCTTGGACAATTCATGGGACCCCAGCCAGACATTTTGCCATATCTTAGTGAGAATATGGTCACACTTGCCTCAGGTGACCCTTTTATTCAAGATGGCTACTAGCGCAGCTAAAACAACACAGAACTGGGATTCCATTGACCTTTCACAAGAAGTTATAGGACTTTCTGCTGCTTGCCAATAGATGTCAATACGTGTAGCTGAATTTGGTACCATACTTGATTGTTTGCCTTTTCACAAAGTAATGAAATCATGAAGACCTACAACCTTAGTGGATCCCAAAAGGCTACTAACCAAGAAAAGAACCCAAGAATTGAGAAGAGCCTAACTGACTTGGGGAAATTTGCAACAATAAGCTTCTGAATCTCTGGGACCAAGCAGAGTCCTTAGATGAGGCAAATTCTGGCAGACAAACTAAGAGATAAATAGTAACCTGCCTTTCCATGCCCTTGTCCCAGAGATAAATCTTTTTCGCAGGCTAATCCTGAGAAAGGGGGTCCAAATTGGGGGCTGAGCCAGGGAAGCAGTAGCTAGTACTTAAGAGAGTATTCTCCATGTGCTGTGCATGCCTCTAAACTTTTTATATGTATTAGCTCAGCTAACCTTTAAAATCACCCTGTGACTTTACATTTTTATCTTAATGTAATAGACAAAGGAACGGAGGCATAGAGTAGTAAAATGCTTACCCAAGGTCATACTTCTGGCAAAAGTCAGGGTCAGAGGCACATGCAAGCAGTGTGTCCCTGGGGTCCTTCTCTTAATCACCACACCCTACTGTGTTATGTGCAACACAATGCACAGTTCCTAGGAGGCCTGCTGGTCTCCTCACTTCCTTCCCCAGCCAGAGGACCAGGAGGTCCAGTGCCTTTCCTGGGAGCCTAAGGCTCAGTAATAATAAGATTTCTTTAATTGTGGGCATAATATAGGTTTCAAGTTTCAAAGCTCTTTGTTTCACATCCCCTGGCTTGCAAAAACCCTGGGACAGAGATAAAGAAGGGACTGTTGTCCCCATTACAGAAGATGAAAATGAGCCTTGGGGAATTTAAATAAATCGTTCAATGCCACATAGCTAGAAAATGATGGGGTAAAGATTAGAACCCCAGTGGGCCTAGGTGGAGGTGGTGACAGCCCCCAGAGTTACCATTAGATGACTCCTTGTAACCAAGTGTTTGTTGCCACCTCAACATCAGCCTTGCACACGTAATTTTCTTTTATGTATATGTTACTTCATAATATTCAGAAGGACTTTTCCATATGCTATCTCATTTAATGCAGTCTTCACGTGCACCTAGAGAGAGAGAGAGAGAGAGAGACAGTGTGTGTGTGTGTGTGTGTGTGTGTGTGTGTGTGTGTGTGTGTGTTGGGGGACACAGGATGTTTTCCATTTTCTCCCCCCAAGAAGACTTAGCCTCCAGGAGGGTGAATGTGTTCTCAAGCCTGTTGAACAAGTGAGTACATCTCACAGACAGAGAGAGAGAGAGAGAACTCAAATCTTCCCAACTCCAAATCCACCCATAAATTTGTATTCGTATCCAGACAAATTTGGAGCTGTAATGTTACCATTGGGATTTATAGTTAAGTGTCTTCTGCATTTTATCTCCCTCCTTCTCTTTCTTCCCTTGGACTACACCCAGCCCTGCTCAAATCACCTATCCCTTCAGCTGCCCTTATAGTGTTATTACTATTCAGAGCCAGCAGAGAGAAACTGTTAAGTTCTCTGAAAACAGAAAGCATTTTGTCAAGAAACACATGTTGTGACTCCTCACCAAGGAAACACAGAAATGATGACGTGGGTGGAGGAATGCTTATGACTGTTTAGCAACTGCCATACATAACTACACAATCAGCGATTAGAGGCAATGATGGGTTATCCGCTGACCTAATGTCACCATGCTTCCCACCATCATTAGCTTTTGAGACATTAACAGGAATTGAAGTCACTGATCTCGGCAGATTGGTTGGAGAGGAAATAGAGCACCAGATGGCAGGATTTCTGTCTTAACAAACTGTTAAGACTCAGGAAAGTCTATTATATTTAGAGATCATGGTTTCTTCATCTGGAAAATGGGAATTAAAGTAACCAACTTAATGAAAAACTGACCCAATCTATACCAGTTTGGGATCATAAATCCTGAGCCTTTGTGACCCAATGATAGAGCTGCCCAAGCACCTTGGCCTTCGCCTTAGCCTTTCAGCTGAGGATGAGGTGATTTATGACGGAATTTGCATAGGCAAACAAATCCCCAGCTGTAAGCTGCCTGCCCCAGAGTTTCATGGTTCACTAAGGATTAAGATTCTTGGACCTCCTTCTGGGTGGCTAGAGGCTCTGACAGATATACTTTCCCAGTTAGCTTCCTGACTGTGGTAGGTATCCCTTCACTTAGTGGCATGATGAAGTTTGACTCTACCCAGGAGGAGTGAATTAAAGATTGCGGGCTGTGAAGCCTCATATTTCGTGGACCTGAATTGCAGGGGGACTTTCTTGGGGGAAATTGCTTTCTCTGCAATGTGGAATAGCTAGAGGAGGGTTTACAAACTACCAAAGATAGGACCATAACCAATCTATTAGGCTTGTAGAGATCCTCAAAGACTAACGAACTCTTCGGAAAGGATTTGATTGGCCTCAGAAGGACTAATCGATACTACTTCATAAATGAGATGGTAGGACAGGAGTCCTAGAACAACAAAAATCACAAGATGGCGAGGGACATGATACTTGAATTCCCTGTTTAAGATCCTATTCAAACAGCATCAAGAGTACATTGAAACTTTCAGTGATGTGGACTATTCTCTCCTCCAACACCCTGGCAGCAAGTTTGTAACATCGACATGATTTTTTCTCCTAACTCGTATCTATTAGCATCATGTAAAACAAGTTGGATCCCACTGACATGACAGACCTTTATACCTTTCTATATTTGAAGACTCCTATTACATAGCCCTTGTATCTTCTCATTTGATTACTACTTTCAGCTGATTCCACTATTCTTCGCATGACATAAGTAGGTCTCTTAAAAATATACATATAAATAAATTATATATGTGTGTGTGTGTGTATATATATATATATATATATATATATATAAAATCCAAGCAGGTATATAAAATTTATATGCAAATAGAATAGGATAAGCACAAGATAACCACAGATACATGAGCTCTTAATCTAGTGTGGGTTTTCTTGTTACCTTTGTTCACTTAGGTAGCAACGGATGATGTCCTCAAAGTCATTTCTAGACTCATAGAAGGCTGGAATTGAAAGAGATATTGGAAATCATCTAAATTGTTTTCCCCTATCTTTTGTGCATGAGATATTGAGTCTCTAATATCGCTCTGAAACTCATTGGTCTGACTATGAATCATGCAGGTAAGTTCCCTGGAAACCTTGACCCAACCTCAAAAATTATAAGACGTGTACTTCACACACCAACACCGGTGGTCCTCTGTTGTTTACGTTCACCCATCTGATGGCACTGATCATTGTTTTTCTAGTTTTTGGAGTCTATGGCTCTGTAGCTATAGCACATTATTGCTTAGAGCAAATTAAGAGCAATGGTCATTAATGGGAAACTTATGATTAAATCAAGGAAGCACATACCCGGGGGCTTGGAAAAGAATTTGAACATTATCTAGGAGCTTGAGTCATTTTGACCATATCCTGATCAGTTAGTGAATCAGATTCTATGTGAATATACCTCATGGCTGGAGAAAGCCAGTGTCTTCTGAGAAGAGTGCAGTGTTTTTATATGCTCTGGTTATGGCAAAAACCTACCTAAAAATGAGGTATAATTATTTCCCTGAGACTTTTGGGGAGGGGATCTAGTTTTGCTCCTTGTCACTCATAAACTGCTCTCTTGGCAACAACTCTACTGCAAAATCAGAACATCATCCGAGGAAATGGGTCCTGCACTGATGCCGATCAGCTAGGTAAATTATAGGCAGCTGTATGGTCAGTGCTTGGGAGTTAGAGTGGCCTGTCACTACTGGCCGAGTGATTTCTGCAGGGGCCACCTCATTATATGGGAAAATGCCCTCAAAGGGCAAGCCTGTTTCTTGTCCTGGCAGGCCTGTCACATCCGATGTTAGAGGAAGCAGCAACAAAGAATTGTGGCTGAAAGAATTGTAAATTTTGCCTGTGGAGAGTCACTGAGGGCAATTCTCCTAAAAAGGATTATTTGTCAACGGCAGTAAGACTCTTTGTTATTAGAATCTAATTGATATTTGTTACTGAAGAAGAAAGCTGAAAGCAGGATATAAGGCAAGCAATTAAATCTTTTTAATAAAGTGTAGTTAATGAGTTGTCAAATTTGGTAGAGATTATCCACGTCCCCCCCTCCTCTTTTTTCTTATGAGGATAGGTAGGGCTGTCTTACTATCCTGGGGGAAATGTCAAACAATCACAAGAGAGGCAAATTAAATCAAATAAGGCCAGGCAGCTTTTGTGCAATCAAAAGAACAAAAATTAGAGTCAGGGGACCCAGGAGTTCAGCTCAGATTGTTCAGTAGCTAACTTTGCACCTCTCCTTCTGGGCTCTCATTTATTCGTCAAATATGGGTGAGCACTAGATGATCTCTAAGGTGCTTGTAAGTCAATGTTTTGTTCATATCCTATACATTTATATATAACTGTAGATATAGACAGCAGATAAGAACCAAACATATCTGCTATAGAATCCCAGCATCCCCAGTAATTAGCTATGTGATCTGGGTTAAGTTAATTAACCTCTGTACGTATCAATGTCCTCCTTTGTAAAAAGAGCAAACATATGCGTATCTCCATAGGATTTTATTAGAATTAAATCAGAGAATACATGTAAATTATTTGACAAAGGCCCCGGAACATGGGAAGCGATGACTAAATATTGGCTATTTTTATTAACATTCTGTTTCATGATCCAGTTTTTCAAAACGACAGCAACATATCCTAACCACCAGAGGGCGCTGCACAGATAACAGCTAGGCTTTTAAACTGCATACACTTAACTGGCTGCTGGAAGCGATTGTCTCCCTGCTACCCAGAAATTTCAGCTGAGGGTGTTTGATCTCCATGTGCACCACGTTCCAGTCTCAGTGACTGTGAGGGCTGCAGTTTCTTTGGTCTAGGGTCTTCTACTTCTTGCATTTTCAAGGCATCCTCAGGTGATAGAGTGCTTATTTAGAGAGCCTAAAAATAGAAGAAAAATGAACAAACATTTATTGAGTCTTACCACACGTCGGTCATTACATTGATCATTGCAATTAATGTTCATACCAGAAAGCAAGACATAAGCTACCATTCTTATTTTATGATGGGAAAACTAAAACTCATACAGGTTAAGCTCTTTGCCTAAAGTCACACAGCCAGTAAATGATAAAAGCATAATTCAAAGCCATGGCTGTTTGACTCCAGAGGTTGTGCTCCTTCAGTTTCACCATTGCTGCCTCCAAAGCTATGTTGGGACGAAACCACATGATATGAAAGCACAAGACACCATGGAACAAAACCAAAAATGCCCATAATCACCTTTATTATATAAAATTGTATTGAAGGAATTAGCTAATGTGCTTAGAGTCTAAAAAGCAAATAGAGGCAAAAGGACAGGTAAAACAATTCTTATTTATAGATTATAAAATTATAAACCTGGAAAACCTTAAAAATTTAATATAATAGCTATCATAAACAGGACAATTTAGCAAGTACGGTACAAAATTGGCCAAAAGAAATAACCTACATATATACAAACATAATCAGATGGAGGAAATAATGGAGGATCAAACTTAATTTTCAAAAGCAGAATAAAATAAAGTGAAATAGAGCACACGCATGAACTTCAAAAGAAGAGTAGAACACCTACACACAGACACTTAAAGACATAGAGCTAAACTGAATAAATGGGAAAACATTCCATATTTTTGGTTAGGTTGACTCAATATAATAAAAAGGTGTAAATTCTCCTTGTGTTAATTGTTTAATATAATGTGATCCCAATGATAATGCTCTCCCCCATCTCCCTGGAGCGAGACAAATTGATTGTAACATTCAGTTGAAAGAATTAAAGGTGAAAAAAAAGAGAAAAGAAAAAGTGAAATTAGCTAGGAAACCCTTAAAAATGAGAAGTGATGGGGGAAGAGTGTTGATCTTTATGGATCATTAAAACATATCATAAAGCCTCTTTATTCAACAAAAAGTATTGTACACAAAATAAAGAGGGAGACCAATGAAATGGAATGTAAAATCCAGAATGAATAAAAATACATATGGAAATTTAGTATGTGATAAAGAGGGTATTTCAAAGCAATGAGGAAAAATAAAAAACTTTTAATAACCAGGGAGACAAGTGACTACCCATAAGTACAAATATAAAATTGTATCTATTTTTCATACCATATAACAGAATAAATTCAAAATGATTTAGATATTTGAATGCAAAACTAAAAGCTACATAAATACTCCAATAATATGTGGATGGCTTCCTTTATAATCTGGGAACTAGAAAAATAGTCTAGTATGACCAAAATCTAGATTCCCCTAATTAGAAGTTTGATAAATTTGAGTACATAAGATTTAAAAGATAACTTTGTATGGAAAAAAAAAGAATTTCCAGAGGATTAGATAATTGGTCTCACCTTGAGTAGCTTCTTCTAGATGTTTGGTCTGTGAGGAAGAGCATTTGTCAACAGTCTTAGAATAGAAAAGCCTGCCTGCATTCCTTCATAGTCATAACATCTTGAGGAAATCCCTGTCAGATCAAGGATACTCCAAATAAACTCTAAATTTTCCATCTCTTTTGGTATTATCTACATATCTGAAGAATCTCTTGAAATTAGTAGCTGAGCTTTCTTGACTTCCAAAATTTGGACATGTTGTGGTTGTTATTCCCTAGAAGCTAATATTACCCGTTGATTTATCTTAGACATGACATACTGTCTTCATTTCCAGTCCTTGATCTGGTGGTAGACTGGAGATTGTGATGCATCATTAAAAATGCAGGAAGGGGTGGTAGTTTTCTTCTCCCCATGTTGCAAGAATTTTTATTCCTTCTTAAAGAGGAAAGAGATAACTTTCTCTAGGTGAAGGCCTATATCCAAAAGAGATACCCCAAGTAAAACCTTGGAAACAGCTCAATGTGAATATAAACATCTTTTGCAGACAGAAATGCCTAGTGCATGTGAGGGTGGTTAAAGAAAATCTTTTTTTGGCAGGCCTATTTCATGCTCATCCTGGGGTTCAACTGCCTGCAAAATCGTGAGATTCTATTCATGTAATCCTTCTCAGTACAGATGATGGAGCCACCCACCATATCATAAGGACACATAAAACATCATAGAAGGTCACTTCTTAAGAGCCAAGACAACCAACAAGAATGTTAAAATCTGGCAGTTGCTTTATTTCTGTTTAATATATAACCATTCTTATTTCTAACTTTTCCCCCAACACATGTGATGAGGTTTGACATAAAGGAGAGCCTTCCAAAAATTAAGACTTGTCTTCAAATCATAAAAGGTTTATTTATGACTCAAAGACTAGGCATATACCAGTAAGATTGATGGTTATTTGTGTGACTGGTTTTATATCTTCCACTTATTACTTTTCACTGTCTCTTTATCTCATCACAAACTATGCCTGTAACTTAGATACTGACTTGGACCTCATAAGAAACACTTTTGCTCAGCATTACCCAGCTTAATGGACAACTACTCATTTTTTTAACAAGCTGTGACTAAAGTCAGAACCACACAGAGCATCACTAGAAAACTCCTCCATTTGAAATTAACCTGTTCTTTTGACTGCCATGATTTCACCTCCTTCATACTTTTCCTCTTTATCTAGAAGCATATTGTATTAGTCTTCTATTGCTGCAAAAAAAAAAAAAAAATCACTAATTTAGTGCTCAAAGCGACATATATTTATTATTTCACAGTTCTGTAGATCAGAAGTCCAAGTCTGCTTGGCTGATCTCTCTGTTCTAGGTTTCACAAGACTGAAATCAAAGTGTCCATCTGCTTCACTCCGGTTAGGGAGCTCTAAGAAGAATCTGCCTCCAAGCTCCTTCATGTTGCTAGCAGAATCCAGTCTTACAGTTGTAGGACTGAGGTACCATTTCTGAGGGAGCTCACTCTTAACTGAGGGAGCACCTTTTGCTCCTAGAAGCCTCTCTTCAGTCCACATGTGGGCCCCTATATCTTAGAGACAGCAATGGTGCCTTCTCACGCTTGGAATCTCTCTGATTTCCCCTTCTGCATTTCTTTGTCCTTCCTCTTCTGCCACATCTTTTTTGCTCAAACCAGAGAAACTTCTCGGCTTTTAAGGGCTCATGTGATTAGATTGTATGCACTAGAATGATCCAGGATACTCTTTCTCCTTAAGGTCTGCAACTTTAATTATATTTGCACAGTTCCTTTCACTATGTAAAGGCAAGATATTCACAGTTTCTGGAGATTAGAGCATGGACATCTTTGGCCAGTTGGGGTGGGGAAAGCATTATTCTGTCTACCACACATACTATTTTGGGAAATCCATGTGTCATGGATTAAAGAGACAAGATTCAATTCAGGGGAGCAGCTAGAATTTAGAACATGATTTAGATTTAGAAAGAGCTAGATACGAGGCAGAAATTGAGAGGAGGGAAATTGGGGATATGCTCAGGATTATGGATTATAGATTTGGCCAATTTGGTACTAAGATTAGGATGCTACACAGGCTCATCTTCACTGATGCTTGGAATTTGAGCCTGAATGGCAGAAAGGAATATTAAGGAAAGAGCAACAGGAATGCATCAGATTTTGTTTCTAGGGATCACAACCTGTAAATGGTGATGTCAATGTAGAAGATATACTTGCTTAGTCATAACTGATACCTGAACTGGAAGGTAGCTGAATTAAAGGTAAATTAAAGGTGAGTGGTAAACATCAGAGAATCTATCTCTGAGAACATGTCACTAACTGCACAAGTTAGGGACTTTCTGTCTTTTCCACAGTCCTCTTAACACCAGATCTGACCTCATCATATGTTTCCCTGTGAAGTCTCATTTATTTTATTTTAAATAAAATTTGTGATTGATTAATACTAAACTTGTTTGCACTGGATAGTCTGAAACCTACTTTTTTTTACTTACCACCCATTCTTCTAGCATACTTCTCCTTAGAATCATTCTCTTCTTAATTTTTCCCTGAGGAATTTAAAATCTAGTTATCTAGGGTCCATAGCACATCTGACCCTAACTTCACTTTTCATCCTAATCTAGGAGCTTTGTACAATCCCTGACACCATGGGTACTAGAGAAATAATAAACAATGAGGTGGAAAAGCCTTCCCAAAGGGAAATGGTCACAATTCTCTCACCACCAGATCTTCCTTCATGACTAATATTTCAGCCCAGAATTGCAGTCCCCTTCTTTCATCAGCCTTCTTTGAGGTGCAATTAGCAAAAATTTCTTAGATTTTTTTTTCATCAGCAGGAGGAAAATCCCAATTGATGTCTCTGAGTCCTCTGTGTGGTGACAGCTATTATGGTTTTCCTGTTCAATGACCATTCCCCCATTTCTGATAATATCATCTTGATTTTCATTGAGGAAAAATAAAGTCCTACTCTTAGCCTATAGTGTTAGGGTAAGGCTGACCCTATTCATACTTTGAGGTATGAGTGTTTGGATGAGGTTTGGTCAACCAGAACCAATGACTCTTAATTCTCTATTTTAGAAGTATGGGAGACAAAGAAGTTCTCTTTCTGCTGGACTTAAGAATTGTGAGGATATGAACTGAGGCATTAGCATGGGGGAAGGAGAGTTTCAGATCTTCTCCACAAGGTAATCACAGCAGAGGATGAATATAGATTAAGCTG
The DNA here is from genome assembly GCF_004348235.1 of Phoca vitulina. Lineage (NCBI taxonomy): Eukaryota > Metazoa > Chordata > Mammalia > Carnivora > Phocidae > Phoca > Phoca vitulina. The sequence goes on along the minus strand of NW_022589721.1, from coordinate 17,370,080 downwards.
AGCCATATAATTTGAGCTCCTGGATTCAGTCAGTCTGCCTTTAGATTTTCTAGGTTTGTAAGCCAAAGAATTTTATTTTATCCTTAAACCAGTTTGAATTGGGTTTCTGTCATTCTCAGCTAAAAAGCATCATGACCAATGCACATCTATACATCTCATGGTACTATGTCTTATCCAAACTGTAATTAGGTCATTGTATTTATATCTGAGTGTTCATCTCTACTGCCTGATTAGAAACATTCTGTGGACAGTAACCGGCTTTGTTCCATACACTGCAATAACCTCAGGACCCAGATGAGTGCTTGACATATAGACCACCCCCCGACTCTGCATATATATTTCAAGAATGGATGGGAAATGATTGCTGTTTTCTTTCTCTTTTTTATCTTCAACTGTCTTTTTTTTTTCTTTTTACAGTTTTTGTTTTAATTGCCTCCATTGTTCCTTCTTACCACAGAGGGATTGAAATGGGAGTCCAAAGGTCACTTGAAGTCAGAAGCAGATGAAGTTGACAGCCCATAGTTATTTAAGTCAACCCCGGTTATCTGCCAGCCACACCATCACCTTCATTTAGGCAAGACAACAAAATCAACTCTCAGGAAAAGAAAAGAAAAGAAAAATTAGTGAAGCTTAAAATATCAACATAATCTCAAAAAATTGTGTCCTAATTCAGTTCAGGTACTGCCTACAAAATAGAGATTAGAAAATATCTGGACAATTTATGTTGAAATTTCCCCATCTTTAAGACATACAGATGGCCAAGAGACATATGAAAAGATGCTCACCATCACTCATCATCAGCGAAATGCAAATAAAAACTATAATGAAATAGCACCTCACATCTGTTAGAATGGCTAAAATCAAAAATATGAGAAACAAGTGTTGGCAAGGATGTGAAAAAAAGGAAATTTGTGCACTGTTGGTGGGAATACAAATTGGTGCAGCCACAGTGGAAAACAGTATGGTTGTTCCTCAGAAAGTTAAAAATAGAACTACCCTACAATTTGGTAATCACACTACTGGGCATTTACCCCAAAAAATACAAAAACACTAATTCAAACGGATATATGTAGCCCTATGTTTATAGCAGTATTTACAATAGCCAAATTATGGAAGCAGTCCAAGTGTCCATCCACAGATGAATGGATAAAGAAGATATGGTACATATATACAATGGAATATTACTCAGCCATTAAAAAAAAGTGAAATCTTGCCATTTGCAATGTCATGGATGGAGCTAGAGAGTATAAGGCAAAGTGAAATAAGTCAGTCAGAGAAAGACAAATACCATATGATTTCACTCATATGTAGAATTTAAGAAACAAAACAAATGAGGAAATGAAAAAGAGAGAGAGAAAGAGAAAGAGAGAGAGAGAAATCAAGAAACAGACTCTTAACTATAGAGAACAAACTGATGGTTACCAGAGGGGATGGGTGATATAGGTGGTGGGGATTAAGGAGAGCACTTGTGATGATGAGCACTGGGTGATGTATGGAATTGTTGGATCACTATATTATAGACCTAAGACTAACATAACACTATATGTTAACTATACAGGAATTAAAAAAAAAAAAAAGAAAGAAATTTCCCTATCTTTGAGAGAAGAATTTCTCAGACAGGTACTGCTTGAGTCCATTCATGCTTTGGTTCACATGCTGAATGCATTGTCCAATAAGTATTCAAATCTCCTTTGTACTTTGTTGATGACAGATTTACTAAATGAAACTCTGGGAAATTATCTTCAAAAGAACAGTGTCTGCATTGAGATACCACCTTACATCAGTTAGAATGGCAAAAATAGACAGGGAAAGAAACAACAAATATTGGAGAGGTTGTGGAGAAAGGGGAACCCTCTTACACTGTTGGTGGGAATGCAAGTTGGTACAGCCACTTTGGAAAACATTGTGGAGGTTCCTCAAAAATTTAAAAATAGAGCTACCCTATGACCCACCAATAGCACTTCTGGATATTTACCCCAAAGACACAGATGTAGTGAAAAGAAGGGCCATATGCACCCCGATGTTCATAGCAGCAATGTCCGCAATAGCCAAACCGTGGAAAGAGCCGAGATGCCCTTCAACAGATGAATGGGTAAAGAAGATGTGGTCCATATATACAATGGAATATTACTCAGTCATCAGAAAGGATGAATACCCAACTTTTACATCAACATGGATGGGACTGGAAGAGATTATGCTAAGTGAAATAAGTCAAGCAGAGAAAGTCAATTATCATATGGTTTCACTTATTTGTGGAACATAAAGAATAGCATGGAGGACATTAGGAGAAGGAAGGGAAAAATGAAGGGGGGGGAAATCGGAGGGAGAGATGAACCATGAGAGACTATGGACTCTGAGAGACAAACAGGGTTTTAGAGGGGAGGGGGGGGGATTGGTTAGCCCAGTGATGGGTATTAAGGAGGGCACATACTGCATGGAGCACTGGGTGTCATATGAAAACAATGGATCGTGGATCACCACATCAAAAACTAATGATGTATTGTATGGTGACTAACATAACGTAATAAAATTAAAAACAAAACAAAACAAAAAAAAAAACAGTGTCTTCCCACAAGCTCTCCCATAGAAATATTAATGAAATCCCAGGTTCCTGTCACCTCTTTGGACAGCCATCAGATCCCAGGTGTTATTATAAATCAGTCATTCAAGAACAACCTATTTGAGATCCTTTGTGGATGAACTTCCAAAATCACAACTACTTATAATTGGAATTTTAAATTCTAAAGAAAAAAAGCTCTATTCCCATCATTAACTCATTAATTAAGGCCCAAATTTCTAGAGTCAGCATGTTTTTAATCACCACATTGTATGCCTTTAATCCTGAGGCACAAAACAGTGCCCAGTACTCACATTTTTGCCAGTAGCCTTTTCTTTAATGTTGGTTTTAATTTTATATGGGAAAAAGACAAGTTTGGGGGTATTAACCTCAGGGCTTAAAAAAAATACCTTAATGGTTTATCAACAAGTTGACAAGTTTTTTATTATGACTAATTTTCATAATATTCCACATATTTTGGCTACTTATTTCCAAAGGCCAATGCAATTAGAAATTGAAGTTTTACTTATCAGATTGAAGGAGGAAAGAGACACCCTCTGGAAGCATTGTGCTAGCTCAGACCACCTCACACCCCCTTCAAAATCTGTCAATGCCCAGCCAATCAGAGCCCTACAACAATGATTCCATGTGAGGAATGGCCAGTTAAAATCACCCCAGTCTTCTGTATTACATACAGAGTTCTCTTGTCTGCCAACATGAATGGTTGCTATCATTACATCAGCCTCCAGTGAGTTCAATACATGAATGGCTAGCTGACGGTCCAAGAGTGGATGGGCTTTTCTGTCTTTTTTCAGAGGCATCTGCCAACCAATGGGAACAAGGAGACAAAGCTATCTTTAAGTATTCTGCCCCATGCAATGAATAGGCAATGTCTAAAAACCAGCTCAAGATGAGACTGTGAGAACATGAAGGACACCCATAGACTTCTGAAAACCTCCTTCCAGTAAGAGAGCTCTTCTCATATATAGGAATGAAAGTGAATGGAACTGAAAGCAGAGCTGTGTCTACTTGACTTTGAAGGAGAAGCTTAATAGAAAGGAGTGGTGGAAACAATTCAAGAAGCTATAAGGGCTCAAGGGTGCCTGTTATCGGTGAATGGCCCAGTTTACTCAAAGTGAGGAGAGAACTCCCAATATCTGGCTTTTTAACTTAAACAGAATATGTGAGCTCCAGTTCTGCCTCAAGCACTCTTTTGTTTTGTTTTATTCCATTTTTACTATTATTCCACTATCAAAACAATGGCAGCTCACTGCAGATAATTAGACAAAGCAAAGCACAAAGAAGTGGAAATCTACCTATAATCCCAGTAAACACAAGGAATTACTGTTAACATTTCTGGCACATTTCTTTCCAGTTTTATTCCTATTCTTTTGTGTTTATCTAGATGACAATCAGGCTGACAATATGAGAGTTTCTTTATTTTATATCTATTTCTATATCCTGCCTTATATTATTAGCCTTTTTTTTATAACACTAAAAGCATTTTTTTAAAAAAAAAATTATTTTTGGGGTACCTGGGTGGCTCAGTGGTTAAGCCTCTGCCTTCAGCTCAGGTCATGATCCCAGAGTCCTGGGATCGAACCCCACATCAGACTCCCCGCTCGGCGGGAACCCTGCTTCTCCCTCTCCCACTCCCCCTGCTTATGTTCCCTCTCTCGCTGTCTCTGTCAAATAAATAAATAAAATCTTTAAAAAAAATTTATTTTATTATGTTATGTTAGTCACCATACATTACATCATTAGTTTTTGATGTAGTGTTCCATGATACATTGTTTGCATATAACACCCAGTGCTCAATGAAATACGTGCCCTCAATAATACCCATCACTGGTCTAACCCATCCCCCCAACCCTCCTCCCCTCTAAAACCCTCAGTTTGTTTCTCAGAGTCCATAGTCTCTCATGGTTCATCTCCCTCTCCGATTTCCTCCCCTTCATTTTTCCCTTCCTACTGTCTTTTTTTTTAAACATATAATGTATTATTTGTTTCAGGGGTACAAGTCTGTGATTCATCAGTCTTACACAATTCACAGTGCTCACCATAGCACATACCCTCCTCAATGTCCATCACCCAGCCACCCCATCCTTCCCACCCCCACCACTCCAGCAACCCTCAGTTTATTTCCTGAGATTAAGAGTCTCTTATGGTTTGTCTACCTCTCTGGTTTCATCTTGTTTCATTTTTTCCTCCCCCTATGATCCTCTGTCTTGTTTCTCAAATTTCTCATATCAGTGAGATCATATGATACTTGTCTTTCTCTGATTGACTTATTTTGCTTAGCATAATACCCTCTAGTTCCATCCACATCATTGCAAATAGCAAGATTTCATATTTTTGACGGCTACATAATATTCCATTGTATACATATACTACATCTTCTTTATCCATTCATCTGTTGATGGACATCTTGGTTCTTTCCATAGTTTGGCTATTGTGGACGTTGCTGCTATAAACATTGGGGTGCACGTACCCCTTCGGATCACTACATTTGTATCTTTGGGGTAAATACCCAGTAGTGCAATTGCTGGGTCATAGGGTAACTCTATTTTCAACTTTTTGAGGAACCTCCACACTGTTTTCCAGAGTGGCTGCACCAGCTTCCATTCCCACCAACAGTGTAGGAGGGTTCCCCTTTCTCCACATCTTCATCAACATCTGTCATTTCCTGACTTGTTAATTTTAGCCATTCTGACTGGCGTGAGATGGTATCTCATTGAGGTTTTGATTTGGATTTCCCTGATGCCGAGTGATGTTGAGCACTTTTTCATGTGTCTGTTGGCCATTTGGATGTCTTCTTTGCAGAAATGCCTGTTCATGTCTTCTGCCCATTTCTTGATTGGATTATTTGTTCTTTGGGTGTTGAGTTTGATAAGTTCTTTATAGATTTTGGATACTAGCCCTAAAAGCACCTTTATAAGCATCATTTCAGTAGTAGAAAAGTAATACAAATAATTTATAGGATTATGTAAAATTTCTGTAATTTGCTTAGTCACATCCTTAGTAATGAACATTTTGATCATCACCAAACATTCTAGATCATACAAAATATGGCAATAAACATCTTTCCCTCACTCCAACATAGATGTTTCTGTGTCACCCGAAGTTCTGACACATCCTTCTAAGGAGTGTCTGCTTTGCTGCCACCTCCATTTGGGACTCACTGTCATAATGAGCCATAGGGTGGTGGAGGAAGGAGGGGGGAGTGCATGATATACTTCAGATGTGTTTGATTAGGAGAAAAGAGGAAATCTACTGATTTATACAAAAAGAGGAGCTCTGTTTCTTAAGCAAAGGAAGTATAGTTGAAAGTAGCTTATAGCCTTTGAAAAAGTGTATTGTCATTGTGATGTATATATTAAAAGCTTGTTTAAAATAAAGTCAAATTTAGGGCGCCTGGGTGGCTCAGTTGGTTAAGCGACTGCCTTCGGCTCAGGTCATGATCCTGGAGTCCCGGGATCGAGTCCCGCATCGGGCTCCCTGCTCAGTGGGGGGTCTGCTTCTCCCTCTGACCCTCTTCCCGCTCGTGCTCTCTGTCTCTCATTCTCTCTCTCTCAAATAAATAAATAAAATCTTTAAAAAAAAAAAAAATAAAATAAAATAAAGTCAAATTTATTCCTTCGGATCCAAAGACTGAATACACTAAACCACTTCAAAATATTTAAAACATTTCACATGAAATATGTGGAGAAGATACCAGTTTATCTACTCTTTCTACTCATTGGTGCTATTTTTTTTTTTTTTTGGAGTTTTCATATACCATATTTCAAAGGAAATAAATCTAGTTATAGAAAGGACTCGGTAGATTTCTACTGACTTCTAATAAGTTTTCCCCTCATTCCACCAAGTCCCCCACTGAATTTGGAAACACAGCAATTAGGAAGTGGCTAAAGATTTCTTTATATGTTGTCTGTTTTCCCCTTTGGGTAGGAAATGTGCGCCTTAGAAGGAGTATATTTAAGTGACATAGAAAGAGAAGCAAAATGCCTGGCTAATTGCCATGCACCGTGAGTGACCCATTGCCTGAAAATGGAAAGAGTGACCACAGGAATTTAGTTTGAACTACTTTCTACCACCGCTAAGCCTGAGCATGTCAGATGCAGGGTAAGCCAACAGAAAGAGGAAATTCTGGTCAGACACACATTGACTCATTTGATAATTTACTTCCTCAGATAATTTTCTTATCCAGTCAGAAGTCCCTCATTTGTTCTCATAAAAAGCTAAGTAAAGAGGGAGCCAAATCTTTGATATTAAAAAATTAAAGGGTTCAACATGGCCCAGAAGCCCAGTTGACCAGAGAGAAGGGAACTTATCATGCTTATTAGCCAGAGGGTTAGGTGAACAGAGCTGTTTGCAGACATTCCTGCTCAAATGACCACATTTTTCTGAAGATGCAATGGGGCCAAAGACACTTGTTATCTCTGTCAGAAAGGAGGGTAGGTCCCTACATTCACATTGAAAATATGAAAGGAGTCACATCTGGAAGACTTGGGGCCCACCCAAGGCTCATATTTACAATTCTTTGACAATTCAGCCCTTCCCTGGGGCCCACATGGAAGCTGTCAGAGCAAACCCACAGAGGACTGGTGACGATGGGCTGGACACATCCAGTACTCTCCCAGATACATCTTAGTAATCAATACAAAGCAACTGGAGCTCTTATGCCAAGCAGTCTGCAAATGAAAATACAAATTGTTCATCTCCAAAGATGCTCAGTAGTTGATCTCTGATTAAAGGAAAGAACAGAGTTTTTATTTTGTTTTGTTTTGTTTTTAATGCTAAGGGCTACTTTGTTCTGAAGTGTAGGGACCTTCTGAATATTTGAACCATCTACATGAAGAGAACTTCCCTACATGTCACCCAGAATTTCCCAGCATTTTAAAGAATCCAATGCACTAGATCCCAAACTGAAGAGGACATAATGTAATCTTTTCTTCTTTCTTTCATAAAATTATAAACAAATCAATAACCATGACTTATGGGGGAGCAAAGTATGGCGACTATAATCAAATACAACCACAATCTTGTGGAACTGGAACTTTTAAATGCATACACACTAGTTATGGTGCTACATGCTAGTCGATAAGACTGGTAAGCTATCACAATAATTGCTGTAATTGATGTATAGCAAATGAACCGAAGTTTTGATTTTTGTTCCTTTAAAGGTATTACAACATCACGATCTATAATAATGGCCCAGCTTTCTCATCACATCATTTGGTTTGAGGATAAAAGATATAAAATATAAATATCAAAGTTGCAAGGCTTCAGCTTTGGAATCAGCAAGACTGAGACAGAAAGCCTTCTCTATGGCAGCCACTGTGCTGGATGCTTTCCAAATTGTAATTTTTAGTACAACCTTAAAAAGACCATTTGCACACCAAGCATAGCCTGAGATGGGAAATGGTACCCCAAAAAGTTGTCGGTTGCTAGAGATGCTGAAGAAGGGAGAAAGGGCAGTGTGTCAGGGTTCCCTTGTGGGGATGATTTCTGTGTTGATCAGAAATTGAACCAGATGGACACTGAGGTAACCGCCAATAGAAGAAGATCTGGTTCTACTCCTTAAACACCATCAGCACAGACACATAAAGATATTGCATTCACAGACAACACTCTAGAATAATTATTTTTAAGCTAAGATCCCAGACTGTCTCTCCAGAGTGCAGACCTCTTGCCTTACTATTGACCCTTGCCCTGCAGCCAACATCTCCAACATCAGCAGCTTACCTCTATGTCTAAGATTACTGAGTTCTCCTTATGGAACCTTATCTCATTCACACTTTCTTCTTCAATTTATTCATCCCACCAGTATTTAGTTCATATCTGATGCTTTTCCCTGGGAATCCTACCATTTAAAACAGAGGAAGGCCCTGCCTCATGATGTGCACCCATTGTCTGAACAGTCTGTGTGCTCTTTCCCCTAGGTTTACCCAGCTTCTGGAGGACTTGGGACAGTCACAAAGCATAAAATGCCTGTCCCATAGATGAAATTATGATTTTTAGAGGGAGCAAGAGCAGAGTGTCAAGGGTACAGGTCATCCAGCTCAAGGCAAGGCAGTACAAAAGAAGGAAAATAGTACACTTCAGTATCTTGGGCCCACTAAACAAGCAGCTAGGAGTCAGAGCCTATGGTCAGGGGGAAGAAAAAGGTTGTTGAGAAGTCAGTCATCTGCAAATAAGCTCAACTGTCCAAATAAGTCTATCACAGTCTAGCTCTTGGGTTCCTTGTCTAGGCAGCCCTATTTTACTCCCCATCTCCTGGAAACCTCCCAGAAGCTTAAACCTACAAACCTAAGTTTATGTTCAAACCGAACTGCAGATTAGTTTCTCCTTTAGAACTTAATACCAACCTACCTTTCCCACTGCTCTGACTGTACTTTAAGGTCTTTGACTTAAGTTACATGAGGACGAAAGAGATGGGTCAAATACCCTGAGACAAATAGTACAGGGTTGAACCTTTTCTTACCATCAGTGAAATACCAAATGATATATAACACACACATAGCAGGAAGACATGAGGAGGAGAGCAATCAGACTGGGTCCTGTTTGTAAGGAATCAGGGGTCCTAATTCGACTATCAAAAAGGAAAGAGGAGATATAATGAGGGCAGGTTGGGCACTCAGAAACAAACTTCTGTGATGTAATTTTTGTGAGGTTAGGAAGAAATACCTTTACTTTAGACCAGACACACATAATGCTCTATGGAGGAGTTTAAAATCTTCAGGCATTCTCTAGTTGCACATCTTAATGGGAATTTTAGGGTTTTGTGCTAATAGTAAAGGTCTGAAGGATAAAATAGCACATGAATGAATAAGCAGTGAATATTAGAATTCATGCTTCGTGTTTGTGTTTGTGTGTGTGTGTATGTGTGTGTGTGAGTAAATTCATGTCAAAATCTTGTTTAGAAGTTCTTCAGGCAAAATATCACATTATTAGTGATATTTTAGGATACCTATATGGTGGGTGGCTTTGGCTAGAATGAACATTGAAGATTACAATTCTTGCCTAGTAACTCATATGTCATGAAGTAATGGGTATTTTACTGGGGTACAAATTTGAATGAGGTGTCCTGTGAAGCAGTTGTGAGTCAGGAGGGAGGCAGATGTACAAGCATGAGTCACTTTGCTAAAGAGTCTTGCTAAGCCAGAGCTCCTTACTTCTTTATGTGTTCTTATTTCCTCCATTCTCATTTCTAACGCCGCAGGTCTGCTGAAGTTGGAGAAATACCATTTTCTATGTAAAAAAAAAAAAAAAAAAAGACTCAAAAAATGACTCTGACAGTAAATAAGCAAGAAAAATCAAGCAAAATGTCTACAGACATAAAGAATAAGTGAAAAAGGATTTAGCCAGATTTCCTTGGAAAAAAATAGAAGTATTATATAAATTAAAGAGAGTGGTTTCAAAGGTGATGGTAGCTAGAATATCTAACATGTTCAAATACTCTTTCCAAAATTAAAAAAATACATTCGTGAAATTATTTTAGCAAATGCTCCATCCAATGCAAAAAACCTCTTATACGGTGAGTGATTAAATATTAGCAAAAGGTAAAAAGCTAATTAACTTGAGTTATGAGGCTATGTTAATGGAAATATGATTTGAAAGGAATGTAATTTAACATTTTTGTTAAAGGTTATATATAATTATTATATATATATATAATTATTAACAGTATAAAGAACTCTTTTAATTTTTTCCCATATGCTGTATTTTGTGTTGACCAACAACAATGTACCAAGTACTTTGCTAGGTGCTGGGGAGGTAGCAATGAATTTTTTTATGTCCCTTTATGGGCAATATTCTAAACAATTATCTGGTTGTAATGGTTGGTATTGATCCACTAAAGCAAGATAGTCCACAGTATTTCCTGTGTGAATCACTATTATCCATCAGTGGTAAAGAATCCTCATTCCACTAAACCTCATCTTCATTGGCAAGCACACTGATAGTCATTCTCTCTTACCACTATGGACACTGGCAACCACAAGTGGAGATTTGGAATGTCTAGGATGACCATCATCGGACGGCTCATCATGATGGCTCTGAGGTCATCCAACTGTACCATGGAGATAGGGTTGTATTTGTATCTCTTGAACCACATGTAGAAGGTTATGTCATCGTTCCCATTATTTGCTGCCTTTCTTTCTTTTTTTTTTTTTTTTTTAAGATTTTAATATTTATTTGACACAGACACAGCGAGAGAGGGAACACAAGCAGGGGGAGTGGGAAAGGGAGAAGCAGGCCTCCCGCAGAGCAGGGAGCCCGATGCGGGGCTCGATCCCAGGACCCCGGGACCATGACCTAAGCCGAAGGCAGATGCTTAACAACTGAGCCACCCAGGCACCCCTGCCTTTCTTTTAAGAAGATTATGCATCCCCTTCTTTTGCCATGAGACCTACATAGACTCTCCATGGTAGGAACATACTTAATACCCACTGAGGCAGGCTTGGCCAGTTGACTTATTTTTGTCCACTAAATGAATTGTGTGTGGAAGTGACTTGTGTGCCATGTAAGCAGAAACAATAAGAACTGTCGTGTGATTACCATTGCCCAAATAGGAACTGCTCCTTCAGCCTGTATCTCAGTATGAATAAGATACATGATGCAGAGACATAGACTAAAGCAGAGTTGCAGCTGACCTGCACTGACAGTGGAATGTGAGACCTAAAACTTAACTGCTGTAATCCACTGAGATTTGGAAATTGTTTCTGCAGCATTGCAAAGTGAAAGCTAACTGCTAAACCACATAAACAGACATTTACATGTTACTAGTAAAACCTAGTTTTATTAGTTTTGGTTGTCCTCATCCCTATTTTTACTTATTTTATCTTATTTTTTTGTTTTTAATTCCAGTTAGTTAACATACAATGTAATATTAGTTTCAGGTGTACAATATAGTGATTCAACACTTCCACACCTCACCTGGTGCTCATCACAACAAGAGCACTCCCTAATCCCCATCGCATATTTAACCCATCACCCCGCCCACCTCCTCTCTGGTAGCCATCATTGTGTTCTCTATAGTTAAGAGTCTATTTCTTAGTTTGTCCTTCTCTCTCTTTTTGCCCTTTGTTCATTTGTTTTGTTTCTTAAATCCCACATATGAGTGAAATCATATGGTATCTGTCTTTCTCTGACTAACTTATTTTGCTTAGCATTATACTCTAGCTTCATCCATCATCGTTCCTATTTTATTTCACTTTTAGTGAATTGTTGGTCACTCTGCCATTAATGGTAAGATGCCTAGTCTCTTCCTCTTGAGGCTTCCATCCTAACTCAATCCCTATCCTCCAAATTACATGAAAGCCCTGTGCAGTATAGTCTGCTCTGTCCAAAGAGGACCAGTCCTCTAAGCAGAGAGGAAACAACAACAACAATAAAAAAACACCGAAAAACTCCCATACGTTCACTAACACCCATGATCTCTTTACTGCCCCATAATGTAGCTATTAAGGATTAGTTCTGTCCAATCTAATGGATGTCTGTCCACAGATACCATGTTGCAGTTGTTGTCCTAGGACTTTCTCATGAGCACTCTTTTATTTCATACTCACTTAGCCACAATTTCCTCAAAATATAATCACACGCTGTGCTGGAAATAAGCTTGCTTCTCTGCCCTTGGCCTCATGTTGACTTTAGGCCACCAGGACACATGGCCCTTGCTTCATGGGGCATTCCCTCCACACCATGGTGTCCGTTTAATCAGGAAGCCCATCTCATCCACCATGAGAAGTTTCTCTAACACTGGACCACAGAGACCGTTTCATCTTAACTCTATGACCCACAAACAACCCATCCTTTTACAGACATTCTGAAGTCCCTATTATGATGATCATTCCTTTACATAACTAAAAGGTCACTCTGGAACAATCAGAGGAAAGAGTGGTAAAATTTTAAAAATTACTTCCTCACATTGATATATGTCACTCCTGTTCTGTTAGCTTGCATATGTCACTATTGCATCTCCCGTGCTTAGCAGGAAACCTGGCATGTGTTATGTGCTCAACAAATAGTAAAAACAAATGGGAGAAATATCGACTACAAAGTAAGTCAATGAGATCAGAAATGGACTAGAATTTCCCCACTCCACATTTCCCTGATTTTCTACTTCTTCACGTATCCCTAACTCTTGAAACCTAATATCTGAGATCTTTGGGAGGGCATTTCAGAGACAGTGAAACTTAGACCCAGTCTTAGAGTATTCATAAGGGCTCTTCAGACAAAATGAAAGAAAAAAATCATTCCAGCTTTGTCACTTGCTAGCTGTGTGCCCTTAATGAAGTTATGAGCCTGTCTGTGCATCCAAGGGTTACATAGGGATAGTAATAATGTCTAGATTTTCACAGACTATTTTTGTTCAATTAAATAAGTTAATGTAGGCAGAGGACTTAAAAGAAAACTTTGAGATTGTTATTATTAATAATAGTACCATCATAGATTATTTTTCTGAATAATAATTCTCAATTCCAGTATCAGGGCTTCTATGCAAGGACTAATTGATTCTATGCAGAAAGGCACCACAATTCATTATTCATCATGTTCATGCCTTAAAAATAACAGTCAACATCTGGATGAGAAAATAAAATCATAAGTTCATTATTGATCTGTGATCTAAGTGTCGATAGGTTTGGGTTGTTTAGGCAAAATGTTTAGGTGTTTTAATTGTGCCTGTTTTGTCCAGAAGTTTGGCATGATATTGCCATGACCCTTTTTACACCTTGGCAAAGTCAAAAAGAAAAGTGCAAGTGTTGTTAGTTTTATAATGTTCCTTTTTTGCTGATGTGTTTGAAAACACAAATAATAAGTTAATCAACCCAACAGAGGTTAGATAGAAGAGATCTATAGTAAATACTGTGGTGTCTTTCTAAGACCCCCCTTTCATTTGCTGGCATATCCCAATCCCATCTTCCCTGAGGATCAACTGCTGATGGTCACAAATTCCCCCTTTTCTGGAGAGTATGCCCCTAACTGTCAGCTGCTCCAGCTAAAGAGTTATGCCCACCCCCTGGGGGCAGCTCAAGGCAAATAACTGACTGGTGGGGTATCTAAAGGGTGATCCCCTTGCCACCAGCAGGACAGCACAGCTAATTGGCTAAGGATTCAAAGACTTTCCTCTATGGACCAAGCCAAGACTAGATTTTATCTGAGATCACTTTCTTGATTAGCACTTTCCCTTTCTCTGTCCTGCTTCACTCCATTCTTTTTTTTTTTTTTTAATCTATTTATTTGACAGAGACAGAGACAGCGAGAGCAGGATCACAAGCAGGGGGAATGGGAGAGGGAGAAGCAGGCTTCCCGCCGAGCAGGGAACCCGATGCCGAGGGCAGACACTTAATGACTGAGCCACCCAGGTGCCCCACTTCATTCTTTATGGGCTTTTCTGCCAATGCATCTCCTCCACAAGAATTAGGGTCTCAGATTCAGCTTCCAGGGAACCTAGCCTAAGACAATATTACAATAACCTGTGCTGTCAAAGGCACCTGCAGAATAATTCATAGTTATCAGCCTAAGGGTGCCTGGGTGGCTCAGTTGGTTAAGTGGCTGCCCTCGGCTCAGGTCATGATCCCAGGGTCCTGGGATCAGATCCCGAGTTGGGCTCCCTTCTTGGCAGGGAGCCTGCTTCTCCCTGTCGCCCCGCTTGTGTTCTCTCTCTCTAATAAGTAAATAAAATCCTCAAAGTTATCAGTCTAATATCTCTAAGATTTTAGAAATGGAGATTCCTAAAAAAACAAAAACAAAAACAAAAGCCCACAGAATTAATAATATGGAGAGCAATATAGGAGATGATCATGAAGCAAGATAATGCCTAAAGAACTAGGAACAGCATATCCTGAGCATGATAACTAAGGTTTAGCAGCTGCTGTTTGTTAGTTTCTGTGTTGGCTGGTTTGGTAGATCTGTTGCTGGACAAATGTCCATTATTCACCTCCGGTACTTTTTTGGGGGCAATAACTCATTGCATAAAGAGTTGGAGATGTGGGGTTCTCTATCTCAAAATGCCTGTGCAGAGGTGGGGCATCCTTTGATCCAAAACACAGGGCTCGGTTAGCTGATCAGTACTTGGTCAAGCAGCCTTTTAGTCCTGGGATTTGAAGCTTGAGACAGTTACTAACAAATAGATGGCTGGATTTCACTCATGACAGCTAATGTGGTGTCCTGCAGTGGGAGCCAAAGATAGTGCCTAGGAATTCCAGAGGTGTCTAGGAGCAACCGTATAGTGGCAACAAGCATCAGGAAAGCATTGTTCCTACTGCCCAGCTCTATGCTCATTTAGCTTCTATCTGAGCACCATGCATACTCCTCCATTTTTTCATTATACAAGCCCCCTATTTTCCCCCAAAAGCCCCTTTTCAAGTAAAAACATAACAGTTTCTCTCTCTCTTGCCTAAAATTAAAAAAAAATTCACTAACACAATACCTGACATAGATTTGCACAATGCCAATTTTTTATGTAAGCCAAACCATATGTTTATAAGTATGAAGAAAAATCACAGAATGATATAGATTCAAACGATTAACTGGTTATCAACACGGGGCTGACTGACTTGGCCAACTTTTATTCTACTCTCTACTTTTTGCTGTCATGGTTAAAGTGTTCACCCAACTGAACACCCACAATACACCAGGCACAGACAGAAATCAACAATAATCATGGGCCTGTCTTCACGTATCGTAGAGTTTTACAAACATCAAATAACTTAGCAATTACGTAAAAATATGCTCACCACTTTGGGGAAGTGCTATCAATGCAAATATAGGGCTAAAGGAGGAAGTACAACAGAAGGACCTAACTCAGTCCAGGTAAAGGTACTTAGGGATGATCTCTCTAAGTCCCATGTAAGCTGTGGCTTGATGCGTAAAGCACGCAGAGGGAACAACAGGACGACCCCTAAGGGGAAGAGACCTCAGTGCTAGCACAGGAAAGGAACTAAGGGAAAGCCAACATGGCTGACGTGGAGTGAGAGGAGGACGGATGGCAGGAAACTGGGTTATGGTGCCAGCCAGGAGTTCTCTAGGGCCTTAGAGACCACTTTAAGAACTTTTTTTTTTTTTAAAGATTTTATTTATTTATTTGAGAGAGAGAGAATGAGAGAGAGAGAACACCTGAGAGGGGATAGGGTCAGAGGACAAAGCAGACTCCCTGCCGAGCAGGAAGCCCGATGCGGGACTCGATCCAGGGACTCCAGGATCATGACCTGAGCCGAAGGCAGTCGCTTAACCAACTGAGCCACCCAGGCGCCCAGAACTTTTTTCTTATCCTTGTGAAAGTCAACTATCCCTTAAAGAACGACAGAAGCAGGCTACTTTACTCAGGGCCATGGCCTGTGATCAAGCCGGACGCACATTTGAGTCTTGACCAGCAAATAATTGAAGATGTAGAGAAAAAGTGGAATTGGGGCAGGTGTCTGTACTGGATCATCAGGAAAGGGAGGAGCGACAAGAGAGAACTTAGTCAGAGGGCAGGATCAAGAAATAGGGGCTCCTCCCTTAGACCGGCAGGCTGAGAAGCGGTCATGAGGAGGAGAATGCATTTATATGGTAAACTGGACGGGCAAATGCAATCTCCTCACCAAAATAAGGCCAGAGAATCAGAAGAGGGGGACCAGGAAAAGCAGGAGCAAAGCCAGGTCCTTAAGGAATATGGAAATAAATCCCAGTAGGGCAAAGCCTCCTTGCAGAGAGAGGTCTGCCACATGCGTGCCCTTGGCAGCTTTGGCCCACAGTGGCTCACCACAGCCTAAACAGGGTCCATCTCCTCAGGGACTGAGGTTTCCTGGTGGGTGGCTGAGTTTCTTCAGTGCCTAAGTTCATTATTGTAGCGTTCCTCTCCTCCGACTTCTTATCTCTGCCTGCCTTATCTTAATTGATCATCTGAGCCAGGGTTTCCACAGTAGAAAATACCACACACACACACACACACACACACACACACTGAAAAGCTGAGACCCTGGAAACTGCTGACATATCTCAAGCCACTAACTGCTCTTCCAGAAACTTCTGGAAAATAGGAGCAAAATATCGAGGAAGGCTGAATTTTATGAAAAAAAAATTGAAGTGTCTGGATTTTCTGTTGACTTCCACTGCATACATGCTTCTTAATGAGATGTGCCAAGTTGGGAAAATAAAAGCCTTCATTATCTCCGTATCAAAGACATCCAGAGCTGTGCAAAGAATAACAAACGTGAGCAAATAAACTAAAGATTTTAGGAATAAAATAAATGAAACAAATGAGTCTGTTTGGGGAGAAATAAGGAAATAGACTTATCAGTGGATTAAAATTTGAAAACAGTAAGAGAAAGTAAACAATTTGGGAGAATGGAATTAAGAAAAACAATGATATTAATTGTAAATTGAATGTCAGGGAAAATGTGTTGGTAGCGTGGGCTAATTGGATTGTCGAAGCTAATCTCCCAAGGGAAAGGGTGGACGTTCATTTTGCATATTAGAGGCGAAATTCTCCCTGGCAGGAATTAGGATAAAATGACCTAATAGGTCTTTTCCAGCTCTGATTTCTATCATTTGGCAAGACCAACCAAGTCAGGAGTTACACAATTAAGCATCCCTGCTGAAAAAATAAACACAGAATGATCAAATAATGCAGATGCTCCCCCCCCCCCGGCCCCATTAAAAAAAAAAAGAAGAAAGAGAGAGAGAGAGAGAGATGATCACACCACCAATAAAGCTATAGGATCCAGCCCAGAACAATTCTTGACATGGACCAGAGCTAAATAGATGCTTTCATTCCCCTAGTTTTCTTAATCCTCAAATCTGAATGGAGGGGTGGCAGGTTTTCAGGGGTGCTGGAAGGCAGGGGCTTTGCATAATCTCACCCTGAAGGTTTGCTCTGTTTGGAAGAGGTTAGCCTTTGAAGATGACTGGATAGGATCCAGCAAGTTTTCTTCTGCTCCCACAATCTTTTGCCCACTCTCCTTCACCCCTTCCTCTTGGCTCTACCCATCTCTGGGAAAGTGGGGGAAATTACAACAAACTTTAGATCCTTTCTTGGAGAATTGTGAGTGGCGTATTATATCCTAATAGCCGGTTGGCAAATCCAAGCCCTATTCAAAGAAAATCCACTTTGAAAACTGAGTCTGCAGAACTCTGGACATTGCTGGGAAAATACATTTTCTCCTCTTTCTTTTTGTTTTCTTCTTTTTATCTGAGGGCTGAAGTTTTCTGGTTTCATTATTTGAGTCGGGGCTTCCGTTACTCTGTTTTTCGGAAGTAACCACCAGTGTAGACGGAGCAGAATATATTGTAGGGAAATGCCTGTGACTGTTTTGGCTGGCACAAGACCGTCCTCCAGGCAAACTGGCAAAATCAGAAGAAAAATAGCTCATGGGTTTGTAGTTTGAGAACGAGCCGCCATGAGTACCAACCCCAGTTCTGAGTCCTTTCTTCCTGTCATCCTTGCCTTTATAAATGCCTATTTTGGGATTTTTATCTCTGAATCATTGAAGTTAGGCAATGAGAAAAACCTGGCATGGAGAGGTCTTTGTGTTTTCCCAGGAGAATGTTAACAGCTGCAACCTTTTGGATAAATAATGTTCATTTTCTAGCCGTGAATGGCCTTTTTTTTAAGCCCACAGAGTCCAGGGTAATTATGTTTTAAAGGCTACCTCTATTTGGCTTGCTTCTGTTATCCTTTCTAGCTCTGCCCAGCTCCTCAGAAGACTTCAAAGAGGGACACAACTAGATTAAAAACGGCTTCAGGGCACTCGCAAACCCAAGGGCAGGTTTTGCACAGATACTGAGCAATCAGTGGAAGGTCCAGCACATCAAACACCTGGCTTTTCTTCTTCTAGATCCTTCTTCTGGAGGGGGGGGGGGGATATTTTTCACATTTTCTGCGATTCAGATGCATGACTTAATTTACTCATTTTCACTCAACAAGTCTTCTTGAGCAGCTAGTATGCACCAAGTAGGCTGGACCTTACAACATTGTAGAGATACAACAGTGAAATAAAACAAAAAAAAATAAGAGCTCATGTTTTAGAAAGAGGAATAAGAGTAAATTTAATCATGACATTTAAAAATATAAAAGCAAGTTTATCATGAAAGGAAGAAGAAAAAAAAGCAAGAGTGGAGGAAGGGAGAGGAGATAGGAAGAATAGTCTCTTGAAATCATTTAGTTCTTACTGAAAAAGACCCCACAAATTGAAAGTTAAGGTTTTGATTTTTTTATAGAAAACTGAATGTGCTTTCCTCTGCTTTAACGACTGGCCAATTCACATAAACCAAACATTTTCTCTGGAATAATCTCATGGTAATGATGACTTTTGGGTTTCCCCAATAATATCAGACATGCTTCTCAATGCATGATATCTTTTCCTTTAAAAAAATGAATTAAATGAATAAAGTGTTTGTTATCATTATAAACAGAAGACTGGAAAATCCTAACTACTTTCTGGGGTTTCTACCATTATTATTGTTGATTATGTTTGATTTCAGTTTATCTCTACTTAATGACTGCATACACTCTAAGGAAGAAAAGCTATCCGTGTGAAACAGGCATAATCATATTCTTGGAAGTTATATTTTAAAAGGAAAAAATCCAGGTTTATCATGAAAGACATTTTCAAACAAGAAAGCTATTCAATCTAACAATCTTCGTTTTGTAACATTTTAGAGCCTAAAATGGCAAAGCATGTGTATATGACCTAGTGCCTGAGTTTACCACTAAGAAACTGGGTCACCATATCGGGTGCAATCTTCAAAACAAATTTAGAAATGGTGAATGAAATTAATTTTGAATTATTGATTTTGAACATTTTTTCATGTCACTCTACAAAAACAAGCAAGTGAGAGGTAGCGGATTTTAAGACTATTTTGAGTCCAGGGGTGCCTGGCTGGCTTAGTCAGTAGAGCATGCGGTTTTTGATCTTGGGGTCATGAGTTCAAGCCCCATGTTGGGTGTAAAGTTTTCTTAATAAAAAACTTTTTAAAAAAAGAACATTTTAAGAGTCCAATGTGGCAGAGATACTGAGACAAATTAAGAATCTCATCCTTACATTGACATCTCCACAACAATTTGGAGAAAATATTTAAAGCTGGCATATTACTATTTTAAGGAGTTCTCAGTTATGCTGTTTATTAAACTGTTATCTTCAACAGTTCAAGGAAGATTTAACAAAGCTCAATTTAACTAGGCTATGCATGTAGGAAAGTTTTCTTTAAACGCTTTTTGCCAGCAATATATAGTCATTACAGTTCTGCAGAAGGATATTTTGATAGATGTTATTTTGTCAATTCCAGTCTAAGAAACAAGCATAAAATATTCTATTTTTTCTCTTTTCTTTCTTCTTTTTAAACTATAGTAGGTAAAATGTAAGCTACAAAACATTACAATTTGATTCTATACTTTCAAAATAATATATTTATTATTTAGTAGATAATCTCAGAACTCTACTTCATGACTCACTTCTCAAAGTCCTGAGAACTGAAAAGTAATAAGGAAAGCACATACTGCATACTTTGAAAGCTCAAAATCCATCCTGCTCATAACATTAAATGTGTTTCCCTGTAGGTCTTAGCAAGTGGGTCAACACTTAACTATCTTTAAGAATAACCCACAAATTGTAACTCTTGATGTTTAATTTGAAAAAAATGACGGCATAGCTAGTGATTGACTTATTAAAATTTTAACCACTCATTTCAAGGTGTTGCTGAGCAAATTACTCTGAGGTATTTTAACCGAATTCCTCAGTTAGTTAAATTATCTGCTTCTATTTTGCACCGATCGAGGTAATTAAATAGAATGCACAGAAAGAGATTATTTGAGGGAAAATTTGAAAGAGGCCATTCATTCTATCCTTAATCTAACATTTGTACAAAACAAGGGTAAGAATATCTGGATTTTGTGCACTGTTGGCCAAGAGGGAGTTTAATGACCCTGCAGTAACCATGGTGCAATATTTTCACGCCACCACACATTTGTCTACAGCCCCAGCCCCCGTGGCTATGTCTATGTTGGTATCTAATCTACAAGCTGTCTCTGAAGCAAAGCCTCTCCCAAGCATGTTACCTTGCCATCCCCCTGCTGCTGCTAACCCCACTTTGTCAGCCCTTCGAATCTGGTAACTCTCCTGATGGAGTCTGGGTCTCCATTTTCCAAGGAGAGTTTTCAGTGAACTGTAATCTATCTTTCCATTGGCTAAGTCTGTAAACCTTGGTGGGCTGGGTGGGTCCGAAAAGAAAAGAGGATGTTTTCTTTTTCCACTGTTTAAACCTCTTGTGAGTAATTCCCCACAGCTGTACAGAAAAACCCCCTTTCTGAGTGGGGGGGAAAGAGGTCTCAGAACAGAACAGCTCTCTCTGTTTATCAAATTAAAACAAATCATGGCAACAGCTCCTTACTTTAACCAAAAGGGAGCCTCCTAGCCCTGATTCGTTTTTGTGGGGGGCTTAATTGTACTCTGGGGCTTCAGGCTAGACTTAGCCCGAGTGCTCTTTTAAAGAGGAAAAAGGATGAAGAGAGGAAAACAAGTTTTAAATTGCTGCACGTAAACAAACCGGGATTCTTTTGCAGCTATTATCAGATTGTTCAACAATTAAATAGCTACAATTATAACCCCAAACAACGTTTGACTGGGCGGGCTGCCTAATCAGTGAAGTTGTATTTTCACAGCAGACTAAGCATATTATTGTTAAAATAAATGTTATTGGAAAAACAGCTCTAGAGAATACATTTCTGCCTACAGAGAATTGGTGGTTATTTTCAAAGATGCCAAGAAATCCAGTGTTTACAGTATAGAGGGTATAAAGTAACACTTGTTGCTTTGAAGAGACAACATTTAGGTTTGTTTATAGATAACCTTTTCCTGTTAGCAGTTTTAAAACATTCACTACATAGAATTTTCTAGTTTTTAGATCCATTTGTTCTTCTAGTCTGATGTGGTTAAAACAAAGGCTAAATGGTTTTATAAGGCCATGCTTTATTATTAGACTGTGAAGTCACAGATTTCTCTGCATAACCCCATATAGTCCTTGTAGTGACAGTAATTGATTTAATTGTCTTCACACAGATTGTGAGATCCTTGAGACTCTGGAAATCTACTGGCACACTGCTAGTTAGGGGGTGTGTGCGTGTGTGTATTTGGGGCAGAAAACATGGCTAAGAGTGGTAAGAGTGAGCACTGTCTTAAGTTTATAATCACTTGTATGAAGTATTAATTAATGATCAAGCCAAACTCAACATAAGTGCATGAGTGCTAATACTCACCTCCATATTTAAACCTATATACATTCTGAAAGATTCTTTGTTGAATGTTGCTAGTTTCTGGAAGATTACTATTGCTGAATGGGAGGGAGGGAAGAAGACTTTATAATCATAATTCTCTAAGGCTTCTTTCTCATCTTTTTCAGCAATGTTACCCAACTTAAAAGATTTCATCTTTCTTCATCAGTGTTCCTCAAACTTACCTGATCGTAAAAATTATCTGCAGTACTTCTTTAAAAACACAGCTTCTCTGTCCCCAGGCTGGCCTAAGGAATCAGGACAGAATCTCTGGACAGAGGGGCCTACTGATAGAACTAAGTTTGAAAACCGCTTTTCTAAATAATTTCTGACTAACCAAGGATATCAGGTTTATTATCTAGGGTAATTCCCACTTCTTCCATAGAATCAACTGGACAATTATAATCCAACAAAGTTTCTGTCCATTCAATTCTTTAATGATATATCTGCAGCTACATGTCTGTTTTGACTCTAGATATCTATTTTCTGTATCATGATCTTTTAACAGCATCACAAATTTCTAAAGGAAAAAGACTGAACCTTCTATTTTCTCCACATTTAATTTACATTTATTTACCACCGGCTATGGTTGGACATGGGGGTGGGACAAAGTAATGTTAAAACATGGTTTCTATACACTATGATTTGGCAGATAATATTTATGCAAGGGACTACTACTTTGTATTTTCTACAGGATCTAGTATAATGCATCTCATCTGATAGATACTCAAAACCTAAAGCGCACTTGTTGAGCAAATGAATGAATGAATTCAGACTTGAATGTGTAATACTCCCAAATTATAATCCAATGAGCTTCCCATTTGCCATAGTTTCCTAGAAGCAAAAATGATTCTGAAAAATAATAACCATAGTGGCAGTTTAAATGTGCCTACAAGTTTACAGCTGACAAAGACTTTCCATTGCATTATCTCATCTCTTCTTCACGTCAATGGACTGAGACAGAAAGTGCAGATATTATTACAAATATTGTACCTCAACAAGCTCAATGAACCTAGTTGGCCAGAGTCTGACCTTAAAACTAAATTAAAATTCTTGTGGATGGTAGGTTGACCCTGAAATGCAAGACTCAACAGCATATGGCAATCCCAAGATTCTGGTTTGAAAGATAAAACTCAGGAGACACAGTTCAACACTCATTAGATGGGTTATCGTTATAAGCCGCTTGTCAGCATTGACTCCGTTTTCTCATTTAATAAAATAAGGTTGATAACTCTCACTTCATAGGAGTATCATAAACACTAAAAGCCCTTTAGAATGTTTTTAGGAATTTTATGTGAGAATTTTGGTTAATTTCTAAACCAAAATGGATGCCTTCCCTTTTGAATACATACTTCTGCCTCATGAATCCCCATAAATTAGGAGAGGCGAGACAAGCTGGTGGTCTAACCACAGGGACTGGGATTGCACTGGCTAAATTTACATCCAGCTCCGCCACTGAGCAGCTGTGGGACCTGGGAAGCTATTCAAGCTTCCTTTGCCTCCATGGCCTCATCAATTAAATGGATGTTAAAAATACCATCTACTTAGAAAATACTTGAAAAGAATGTTAGTAATTACATATGTAAAGACAATGTCTGATGCATAGCACTTAACAGAGAGATGATTGATTTTTTTTTCCTAGTGTACAGGTAGGAGCTGTGAGCTAGAACTCCTCTTAAGGTTAATTTCAAATTAATATTTGTTAAAAATATACTGAGCACCAGTTACATTCCAGGTACTGCTCCAGGTTTATTCTTGGGCAAGACTAACCTTGGCTCTTCCCCACTATCTCCCCACCCCCTCTAGAAATAAGGAGAAAGGGGACTTTCTCCCCTCTGGGTTTCAGAGGGCACAAGTTTTCTCAATGAAGGTAGGGAAAGAGGGGAGGTCCTTGTCAGCTGTGGAGTGCTGTGATTAACCTCTGGAAACTCAGAGATCAGCTAGGCCAGGACTCACCCGTGACAGTTCACATAGGTTAGAAGTTCACTTTTCCTTAATTGATCCCAGACTCTCGTTAGGAGTGTCGTCGTTGGTGGTGGCGGGCTTGCTAGGCAGGCTGCTCTAGGTGTCACATCAGATAACAATGACTTCATTTTCCCCCTGGGCATGCTCAAGACACTGTACTCACTCAAGCTGCTCCTATTTTTCCTGGAGAAGTTTTTCCTCATTTATCAAACGACAAATCTAATACAACCACGTTTGCCTAACTTGTTTATCTCAGGATGCTGGCGGCAGGAATTTTGTATTAATTGCTGGCCTTTTAAAAAGCAGAAGATTCTATCTGGAAGTCAGAGATCAAAGTGTTATTAAAAAGTGTGTAAATGGCCTAGAAAAATATCTCTCCTCTACCTCAAAAGGTTACCATCAGCATCAAGGTAGATAAAAGGTATTAAGCAATATTTTCCCAATTAAACTTTTTCATTTTGAGAAAATTATGAAGTCACATGCAGGTGAAACAAAGAATGCAGAGAGATCCAAAATACTCTTTACCTGGTTTCCTCCAATGGTAACACCTTGCAATAAAATCCACCAAATTTATTTAGATTGTATCAGTTTTGCCTAAACTCACAGATGTGGGTTCATGCCTCTACCACCATGTTCAAGATACAGAACAATGCCATTATCACCACCACAAGGGTCCCTCATGTTGACCTTTTATAAATAATGCACCTACGTCCCCCACCCCCATCTCCATCCGGCACTAAGCCCTGGCTACCACTGATCTATTCTTCATCTAATTCTGTCATTTAAAGAATACTATACAAATGGAACCACACAGTAACTTTAAATTGTCTGAAAGTATAAAAAGGTGTCAACCATTTAATATTATTATTATTATATTTATGGTAATTTTACTACAAACAATTATATGCTATTTTTTGCACCAACGATATTTCTTAGACAATTACAATTTTCTGTTAACAGTAGGTTTTCTCGTTTATTTGGTGGCCCCACTGAAAGGAAAATGGTATTAAACAGTAGCTGTGGAGAGGTTGGGTTTTCTGACAGATTTTCCTGTGGGAAAAGACCTTGTTTTGACAAAACACTGCTAGGGAAAAGACTGGAATCTATAAAACAGGGCCGTTCACTCTTTCTAGAAGTTTTTATTATTAGCCTTATAAAAATAACCCAGTGGCTTTTCCCAAAGAGATATACAATTATCTAAAACGTGATATATAATATACCTTGACAGTCTCTGAGATCAAAGTTGATGTTTTAAGACCAGATGTAGCAAAACCTTTTTGCAGTAATTCTGAGACAGGACTCCCTGAGAAAAAAACACATTACAACAATTGCTCTGACTACACAGGCAAATTAAATTCATCAAACAAATTGTAATTATTACAATAATTATCATAAAATGTTTTATTTTTAGGAGATACTGAATTCTACTAAGCATGTTACATAAAATATTTTATTTAATTTTCACATGTTTTCGTAATTTGTTCCTTTTATCCTATTTTATTGATGAAATTATTGAAGCTTAGAAAGATTAAGTACTCTTCTCAAAGCCCCATATCTAGTGAATGGCAAAACCGATATCCAAAACCAAGTCTATCCAGCTACAAAGCCCATGCTGTTTTTTGGAAAGGAGGTATTTTATTTTATTTTTATTTTATTTTATTTTATTTTATTTTTGCTTTTATCTCCAGAATTTTTGTTTTGGTAAAATTTAAACTAACAGAAAAACTGCAAGAATGGGACACATACTGTTTGTCTAGGCTCATCAGTTGTTAAAAATGTACTGACTTTGATTTTTGCTGAAAACAATTATTCTAGTAATAGTTTTGTAGACATATTTCCTCAATCCAGGATTTAGTTTTCATGTCTCTTTAGTCTTCTTTGTTCTGGAATCGTACTCAAAGGCCATGTTGTCAGCCCCTGAAGAGTACCGCCATATACCTGTAGCATAACTTTAATGGTGAACCTTAAAGACACCGTAAGGATGTAGTTATTTTTCGTCTCTTCCTACCATGACTGAACAAATACGAAATTTCCCCTCTCGCCATGATAGATGGTACAACTGGGCATAGTGTTACTTTCTTTATGCAAGATTTTTATACTTTGCTCTACATTCAAATGATAAAATGTGGACACAAATTTAATTCTACCCAAGTATCTACGAGGCCAGATTTCTTGTAGCTTATATAAGCTTATATAGTCTTCAAAGAATTTCTAAAATGTACATTTTAATTTGTCATGCTTCATGCAAGAGCAAAAGGGCCGACCATAAAGAATACCCAAGATTATTAAATATTCTGACTTTGGAACTGGAGGACTTGAGTTGAAATCCCAGACCCAGTGTTCTCCAGATATGTGACATTAATCTTCCCAAGGTTAATGGAAGGTCCAGGATCCTCATTTGTTAGATGGATACCTGTATGTATCTTACAATGGTTTTATATGAATGCAACATAAGTGAGAGCAGTCAGACGAATGCCTGGCACTAGCAGCCACTGAGTAAGTACAGATATATTCTATATATACTCAGATATATTCAGGTCAAAAATGATAGGGTCTTTTGAAAGACATACCCCATGCCACATTCATATCTATAGCCTCTTTTCCATCAGGAGTTCATTTATTTCTGTGAGGAGAATTAAGTCATGACAATCCTTTGAGGTTTCAGTGCCTTTATCTGTTGTCTCATAGGAGTTGTTGAGTATAGAGTCCACGGAGAGATACAGCATCAAGCACAAGATTTTTCCTTTCATTTCCATGTTGGATTACCACGAGAATTATGGCTCATCAGGCATCCCAGCTTGTGGTTAGAAAGTTGTCTTTTGGGTTGGCCACAAGCTGATTTTCTCATTCTGTGGTTTGCTGCGGTTGATTGTGTGCCATAATCACTCCTATGAAAACTATGTCAATACTCTGTATTTTATAGTAAATTCCTGAGATCAGTTCCTCCTCACTCTTCTAGCTCACTCTCCCAAAGTGACCCTTAGCTTCTCCAGAAATAATTATGTGTTGCCAATTTTTTCCTGTTCCATATCAAACAATGATGAAGAAAGCCATTTGTCTTTGTTTTCATCATGGTTTCATTTATTCCTTCACTTATTTAAAACTTTTATGAGACCCTGTTTCAATCATTGTGCAAAGAGCTTTAGATATTGTGATGGTTAATTTTACGTGCCCACTTTATCGGGCTCTGGGGTGCCCGGATACTTGGTTAAACATTATTCTGGGTGTCTGGCTGAGTATGTTTTTTGATGAGATTAACATTTAAATCTAGAGACTGAGTAAAACAGATCTCCCCCTACTAATGTGGCTGGGCCTATCCAGTGAGATGAAGACCTGAGCAGAAAAAAATGGCTGATTCTCCCTGAGTAGGAGAGAATTCCTTCTGCCTGACTGCCTTCAAACTGGAGCACAGTTCTTTTCCTACCTTCAGATTTGAATTGAAACATTGGCTCTTCCTTGGTCTCAAACGACCAGCGTTCAAATTGGAACTACACCATTGGTTTTTCTGGCTCTCAGGCCTTCTGACTTAGAATGGACTACATCATTGGCTTTCCTGGGTCTTCACCTTGTAGACTCACCCTGCAGATGTTGGAACTCATTAGCCTCCGTGGTCATGTGAGCCAATCCCTTATAAGAAATCTCTTCATATATATATATATATATATATATATATATATATATATATACACATTCTATTGGTTCTGTTTCTCTGAAGAAATAAAGATAGTTTAATCTCATTTAATCCTCACGCTAAGCTAGTTATTCTTGGCCTTCTCTCAACTTTGAGGACCCTGGATCTCAGTGACTTTGAAATACTTACCCACGCTTACTCCCAGGATAAATGCCCACTATCTTTGCTGGGGATTGTCTGTCTTCAGTGTCCATACCCTTTGCATACAGGGAGATAACTAGGCAGAGATTTTTATAAGCATCCTCATTCTGTAGTACCACGCCATGTGAATTCTGTACGTTCACACACCAGTTCCAGGAAGGGCACAACTTCTGAGGGATATCGGAAGTACTGAAGATTTTATTTCCGCAGCAAAAACTATGACGTCAACCCTGGGCATTAATTTGCTGCCCAATGAATCACACCACCTTCAACATGCTAGTCCCTTCAGTAAAGCAAACTACAATTATCACAAGGGTATGGTTATTTAATGTTTATAATAATTTTTAATGACTTTTGAAAAATACATTGTTTACATTTTTGTACAGTGTTTAGACTCCCAGATATGTGCTCTATCTGCAATTCTATCCTCATTTTCTTTGCCTGGAAAACTACTATTTGTCTTTTAAAACATTTACTACCCAGATCTAGATGCATGCCTACCTCAATTAAGTCTGGGATATGTTTACTTAACACACTTATCAGGGAGTTTATCACAATGATTTCAATTGTCTCTCTCTCTCCTCAATTAGATTGTGAACACTTTGAGAGTGAAGGCTCTGCTTTATTCATTCCTGTTTGCCAGTACTTGGTATAATGCTGGGCACATAGCAGGTGTTTGATTTAGGGAGTAAAGAAATGTTTTTATTCAACAAACAGTTATCAAAGACACTTTCAGTTTCCAGTAACAGATAAACAGGTAATAAGGGACAACAAACAGCTAAAAGTTCAGACACATATGATGTCTGAACACACATACATAACAAAATGTATATGTACTATATAGACACACAGAACATTTTACTGAACTTTATCGACGTAGCGGTCTCATTTGGGAAAGGCTATTTGCTGAATGGCATATAGTTGATTGGAAAGTAGTTCAGTTAAGAATAAATACAGCTAAGTTCACTTTAAGATAGATATAAGTAGCATTCACCAAATCTAATAATTTTGCTAGATTTACAAACAGCCAACAGATTTTATGTGTTCTGTATGTTCCCTTTGAAACTATCAAAGACATTCTAAGTACTCTTAACTATATATGTTAAATATGCAAGTTATTATAAACAAGTTGTAATGTATCCATTTCCCTGGATCTATAATATGATAATACACAAGAAGAACATGAGAGCTCATCCTGAAAATCATTTGGTTTGAGGTCAGAACATTTAGAGAAAGACATTTCATTGCACTGTAGCTGAGGAAACAAAGGCAGAACTTTGGGACAAAGAAGCTCAAACCAGTGGTGACTGGGGTTGGGCGGGGGGAATGAGGGAAAGAGAGCATTTCTGAAAAATGAAAGGAAAGAAAAAGCAAGACAGCTTGCCAGGGAAATGAAAATTAAAAACAGGCAAAGCTGTGTGTGTGTGTGTGTGTGTGTGTGTGTGTTTAAGAGATTGAGATTTCAGGAAAAGAGAGGAAAGTGCAATAAATCAACAGACAAGCTTATTTTGTTGGGAGTGGGGAGAAACCCCTTTTAAGTTCTCATAAACTGCTTCAGGAAGGTAAGAAGCTTCCTGTAAACTTTACTTGAATTGCAAACCTTTCCGAAGACTCAGCTGGGCATGAGGACAAATGCAGCAGATATCCTATCCAAGAGAAGTGCCTTTTATTAAAACATTTTATATCATAAACAACTATGTATCTTGACCTTGAAGTTGCCCAAGCATTGCTATTTGCTATTTAAATAACTTAGTGCTTTTATATACCCCAGGGAATCAATAATATATCTAGAATAGGAATAAACACATTTAAATATGTGGGGGGGGGCATCTGTTTTTCTGTCATTACTCATCATCATCTAACAACATTCCAATAATGAGTCAACTCAACCACCACTTAAGAAAAGTATATATTACATATTTCTATAGAAATATATATGTATATGTAAATATATTTATATGTTACATATTTCAGATCATTTATTCATGTATTCACTACTAATCTAATATATGCAGATTCATTGCTTGGCCCTTGTGATATTAAGGTATGTAAGACAGTATTTCCTACCTGAGGAAGATCATCTAGGAAAGAATATAGGCATATATATATTTTATGAAATAAAACATTAATGATCGGTAAAAATAGAGGAGAGGCAACATAGTTATATCTGCAATAGTAAAAGACGTGTTCCAGAGGATTCTATTGAGCTGTGTCTTAAAGTGGTGCCCGCTATAGACTTCACAAATTGCCAAGTCTGTAACCTTGCTAGTCAATTCTTTTGGTCGCATATAAAAGGAAAACCAACCAAATTACATGGTGGGGCACGATAAATTTTCTGGAACTTAATATCAGCGTGACATTTCCCTAGTCATAACTACTTTTTCTCTCTTCTCAAATTGTCCTGCATAGATAAGAGTTATATCTGGGCATATGACTGTCTAGCTAGAAACCACGTTGCTCAGCCTCCTTGGCAGCTGACAGAGGCCATGGAATGTAGGTGGATGTGTCGTTAGCAGCTTCCATGTCAGTTACTTCCCCTCTACTGATCCTCTTCTTGGTCTTCCTGTGGGATGAAGCCTACAGCGGGGTCCAGCTTTCGCTTGGGTTTTCTTGATGGCCTGTGGAGCAGTGGTTCTGCCAACCTGGAGATTCATTTCTACACTGTTATAAGAGAGAGAGAGAAGTAAGTTTCTATCTTATTTAAGCCAAGGTGTTTGGGACCTGTTTGCTAGAGCAATATAGCTTATATCCTAATTAATGCAGACATCTCTTTTCCCCCTTGTCAAAATTGAAAATTGAGTTTAAAAAGCAAAAACACACTGTAGAATAGTTACAGGGGAGTGTTAAACACACACACACACATACTTAAGTTGCAAAAAGAACTCATATGTAAAACTGACTTTTAAAGCTTTTCTAAGTAAATGTTCCATTAGCTCATTTCCTTATAACTTATTATAGTAAGAGAGTATGTTTTAGAGTTTTGGAGTCAGACAGACCTACATTCAAATGTCAATTTTCACAATGTAATGGTAATATTATTTAGTACCATTGGTGTGTTGGAAACTGGGTTTAGTACTGGGTATTTGATTCCATTTAATCTTCAGAGAAACCCCATGGACTAGCTATTATTTCTATTTTACAGTAAAATAGTGAGCGGCTTAGAATACCTCAGAAGGTCACGCTAGGTAACATACTTAATACTGATAGGACAGCTGGGATTTTATTCTAGGTTATTCTGGCTTGGAGACCTGTATTGTACACTGCTTCACCACATACTAGCTGAGGGCTGGGCTCAGGTTCCTTACCTATAAACTGGCAATAATTAGGTACTTTGAGGTTACTGTGAGCATTGGGTAAATCTGCATATGATGCCCTTTCAGATCCTGACACACAGTAGGTACACATAAATGTTGCATGCCATTCTTCTTTCCTGGAAATTCTCAGAGCTCTTAGAGTGAAGGAACAGTATCTGTCTCACCTCCATAATCTTCAGTGTCCTGTAAAATGTTTGGCAAGAAGGAGGTGCTTCATAAATTTGAGGACAAATCAGGAGGATGAGGAAAGTGGGTCTAGAAACTGGCAAATTAAACAAACAAACAAACAAACAAAAGGGCGCCTGGGTGGCTCAGTCAGTTAAGAGTCTGCCTTTGGCTCAGGTCATGATCCCAGGGTCTTGGGATTGAGCCCCGCATCAGGCTCCCTGCTCAGCGGGGATCCTGCTTCTCCTTCTGGCTCTTCCCTCTGCTCGTGCTCTCTCTCTCTCTCAAATAAATAAATAAAATCTTTAAAAAAATTAGAAAAAAATAAAATTTTAGAAAAGGTAATAACAACAAGCGTCAATCAGGTCAAGAGCATTGACCTTTACTATATTCTAGGAAATATAGTAATTACTTGACATACATTTCCTCCTTTACTCTTCCGTGAGAATCCTGAGGTTGGTTTTATTATTCTCCCTACTTTACCGAGGAGGCCACTGAACTCCAGAGACGTTAAGTCGCTCACTTATAGTCACCCAGATGTTAAGCTATAGTTTTAGCTTCTACTTGAACTAAGCTTTATGTTTGCCAGAACCCATCTCTTTCTCTCCTCCCCGTGCCAAACAATGGAAATCAAGAACATAACACAGCTTAGTTGGGCTCCAGGATGCCCCCCAAAAGCTCTGTTCTGCGCTATTCGGCAGTGAAGGTGGTGGTTTGTAGACTCCAGGCCCTTCCGGGCTTGACCTCTCAGTGTCCGGTAGTAACCAGGTGGGCTGTAGCTCCGGCTTCTCCCCTCTGGGGAGAGCTCCTGGGTGGCCAGGCAAAGCCTGTGGGCTTGCACAGCTGCCTTCCATGTCATCGTCCAAGCAGCTGGGCACGTGAGCTGCTCCAGCAGGCTGGAGTCAGATTGTGTAAACGGCTGTGTGCTCCTGGCAGCTTTGGGACTGGCGGAGTCCCTTCAGGAAATGAAGGGAAAGCTCCAAGTGAGCTTGACAAGGGCTGCTCTGGGGCAGGAAGCAACAGACACTTGACCTCATTGAATTTCCAGTGCAGTCTCTTTCAAAGGTACAGGCTGGGTCTTAATCTTCTACAAATGTACTCTTTTGCCAACCACAGTGCTTGTTACACTGTACGTGCTCAAGGAAAGTTGGCTGAGTGAATGGATTGCATGAAAAAGGTGCAATTTTATTGGCGATCGGTAGGGGCAAGCATAAAATCCAAGATGTATTTTGGGTCCTTCAAGAAGGTCCGGAACACTACATCAAAAACTAATGATATACTGTATGGTGACTAACATAACATTATAAAATAAAATTAAATTAAAAAAATTTAATTTAATTTAAAAATTTTCAAAAAAAAAAAAATAGCTCCGGGCAGCCATGACTGCCCCTTTCACGGCCCCTCCCCTCCCACCTGCCTCTCCCTCTCTACCACTCCACTCTCCCTTTTGAAGTCCCTTTAACGTCTTCTCCTTACCCTGTAAGATTAAGCTCTTTTTGATTCATTGTTTCAAGACCGAGCTCGGAAACAGTTGCCCATTTGATCAGAAAGAAATGTAGTTCTGTTATTTTTCAGTGTCCATCTTCCCGGAACACGTGGATTAATTTTAACAGTAGTCTGGCAGACAATTTCTTATTTCTGCTTATTTGAGATACTATGACTATGACCCCCCCCCCCCCAAGTAGATACATACTTTGCCAAAGGTTGACTCTTACGGAAATCTTCAATCTATTACTTTTTTATCCCTACATTTCAGGCTGATTCTTTTAGGAAAAGAATCATGGATAATACCCACAGTCTGATGGGCTTTACACATAGAAATACATAGGTGACTATCACGTATATGTGTCCACACAGACCGCCAGGTCTTTCGAGTCATAACACATTTTGTGGGTTTTTTCTACTTCTTCAGAAGGATAGCGTCATCAGAAATTATGAGTAAATGCAGTCTTAACGGTGAGTGGCACTAAAAATTCCAGTCTGCATTTTAACTACTCTGCTTAACTCATAATTAAACATACATTAAGAATCTTTTCTTCATAATAAAAAGAAATTTGGAACAGTATTTGAGAATCAAGTTC
Source organism: Phoca vitulina (assembly GCF_004348235.1). NCBI lineage: Eukaryota > Metazoa > Chordata > Mammalia > Carnivora > Phocidae > Phoca > Phoca vitulina. The sequence goes on along the minus strand of NW_022589721.1, from coordinate 17,336,914 downwards.
CCAAAAGGATGTAGCTGCAAAGGTATTTTAATCCAACTTTGTTTATAAGCCCATTTTATTGAAGAGGAAAAATCAGTACTGAATGTGTTAGTAGATTAAAGGACGACTTTTTCCCCTTTTAGTTTCTAGACATGGATTTTTATTATAAAAGTGGTGTGCTGTTTAAAAAATTCTAACAGGTAAGAGGTAAAAATTCTACCTACCCTCCATATTTTTCAGTCATAATCTTCACTAACAGTTGATACACATTCCTTGAGACTAGGTTCTATGTTATTTTTAAAAAACAACTTTCTTTCCACAAATATTTATTAAGTACATTCCATATGCCAGGCACTTTTGTAGATACTTGGAATATAGGAGTAAAGGGAATGGACAGAGACCCATCCTCTTATGAAGCTTACATTTTTTAGAGAGAAACAAACAATAAATAATAACTATAATGAATAGGTAGTGAATAGTATATTAGGAAATGTGAAAGCTTATGAAAAAAAGAATAAATAGAACAGAGAGAATAGGGTAAGGGGACTGGAGAATGCTAGAGATGAAACTGTGAACGTGGTTTGCAATTTTAAACAGAGTGGTTGGAGTTGGTCTCATTGAGAAGATGACATTTGAGAAAAGACTTAAGGAAGTACGTCAGCCATGTGAAAGTCTGGAGGAAGTCACTCCAGGGGTGTGAGAAAGCCTTATGGTGGAAAGCCTTGTATGTTCCAGGACCAGCAAGGAAACTAATGGATCAGAAGAAGCATGGAGTAAGAAGCAAAGGAGAAGGAGATGAGGACAGGGAGGTGAGTGATAGGAGGCAAGATCACAGAAATCCCGCTACCCCATTATAAGGAGTTTGGCTTTCATTGTGCATGAGGAGGGAGCCCCTGGAGGGTTTGAACAACACAGAAAGTATGATATGACTTATGTTGTAAAAAAAATTACTCCACTATGCTGAGAACAGACTGAAAGGAAGTATAAGTAAGAGCAAGGGGCGGGGTGGGGGGGGGTTCCTGTGAGCCTATTGCATAGGAGAGATGGTGTCATATTCTGAAAGTATAGCCAAAAAGATGTCCTGAAGAACTGGAAGCAGAGTGTGAGGTAAAGGGAAGAAGAGTCAAGGAGGATTTCAAGGTTTTAGTCTGGGATATTGAAGGAGTAACATTCACATAAAACATACTTTTCTGAAACGTATTTTTTTTATTCACAATATATTATGAACATCATTCTGTGTCAAGATATGTAGAACTACCTCACTTTTCACAATTTCCTAGTAGTCTATTGCATTTTACACTATAATTTGTTTAATCAATGTATGATTGCTTTCTTTTTATTTTTCCCCCCTAAATTGTCTTCTAAAGTTCCTAAAGTTTTAAAATTACTTTTTAAAAATCTGATCTTGTTACTTTTTTTGAACAGGTCAATGTAGTACCCTAAACCTACATTTAAAGACCTAGTAGTGAATCTTTCTGAAACCTGGTTAATTAGCAAAATGAGATATTCATACATGTTCTTGCTATTGTAAGATGTCTTTTAAGTTTTTCATTATTAGAACCATGTGTTCATTAATTTTCTTTTGTATTACAATCCACTCTAGTTAGAAGTCTGGAGAAAAATTGACAATGAGTTGGAATAATCTTTTTTTTTTTTTTAAAGATTTTTATTTATTTATTTGAGAGAGAGAGAATGAGAGAGAGCACATGAGAGGGGGGAGGGTCAGAGGGAGAAGCAGACTCCCTGCCGAGCAGGGAGCCCGATGCGGGACTCGATCCAGGGACTCCAGGATCATGACCTGAGCCGAAGGCAGTCGCCTAACCAACTGAGCCACCCAGGCGCCCAAGTTGGAATAATCTTAATGCTATTTTTGGAGAAGTTCTGAACCCAGAAAATGAAACACAGAGAGCCCTCTAGAGAAAAAGGCTCTGACATAAGACGAGCTAGAAAAGGAGTTCATGGTGATTCTTGTCTTATTTATTACATAAATGCATCCTTAGCTTGGCTAAGAGCCATGAGTTTATGCTATTTATCACTTAGAGAAACAAAAAAATTCTCATTTAAAAATTCATTTATAAATCCTACCGTTGATAGAAATGGTAGGATTTTCCCATGAATCTATTTGTTGTCTTTTTAGTTGTTTCTATAATTACTCAAGAAAAAATTTTGTCTATGTCACCTAAAAATAATTCTATGTACCTAGAAAAATTTTATTTAAATACTGTAATTATTTACTTCCTTAGGAAAGAGAGGATAGTCTATACAGCTGCTTGCAGGTCTGGTCACGTTAGAACCAAAGCCACTATAATGCCAAGTGGCTGGACTGGGCCTATTATTAGAAGATGAACAGAAGGACCCTTCTCCAGATTGAGTAACTAAAGGCAGAAGACTAGGCCGTGCGGGAATTATTTGTACAAAGCTGCCAAACAGCCACAGAGATAACCCAAGGGTCATATGTTAGCACCAGGAGACTTTGAACTTAGAAGATAGAAAATATTTTAGTTAGAAAAATATTTACATTTTTTAATTTAACCTCCAATATAGAAAAAAGGAAAAATTTAGTAGTAGTTGGTAAAAAGAAGCATCCATGAATAAAGTACTAGACTCAAACTTCAAATTTACCTTTTTAAAATTTCTTTTTTATTTCTTACTGGAGAACTTTTTAAATTCTTACTGGAGTGACTGTATATTTCATATATATTTTTACTAGAGCCATTGTATATTTTATTTTTTTACTTTGACTAAGTAATTATATATTATATATTTAATTGTTTTAACTTCCTTAAGTGTATGTTGTAAACTATGTATTCTGTATGTACACTAAGGGAAATTAGCTAGCACAAGGTATTTTTGTTTGATTTCAGAAATATGTAGAATTGTGTATGAAATTATTTGAGATCTAATAATCAAGTTTAAGAGAGGATTTCCATTTTGACTTTAAAGTGTAGAATGTTTTTTTTTTATTTCACAATAGGTAAAATATCAGATAAAGTATGTTTTAAATATTTCTTTTAAAAAATTCTGTTGACCAGAATATGTGACAAATAGATGATAGGTAAAAAAAAAAAAATAAGAGATACATTTAAATGATATATTTGGGCAAAATATAACAACCTTCAGCATGGGATTACATGTTGCTAAATTTTTCTTGGTTTATGTTATCAAAGTTTATAACTGGAAGAGACTTATGGCAGAATCAACTGTCTTTCCTAAAATGTATAATTTGAGTCTACTCAGCAGATCAAATATTATCCTGTAATCCAGTGAAGGATACGCTGGAGCACACACACACAATAGATAATTCTTTATGATCTATTCATATTAGGTTACAGGTAAACAGTGTATTATATACTGTATCTATACTATAAAGAGTATAGACTATGAAGCAAGATGGACCTTGATTCCAATTCCATTTACCAACTTTCTTTTTTTTTTTTTTTTTTTTTTTCAGATTTTTATTTAAATTCTAGTTAGCACATAGTGTAATATTGGTTTCAGGAGTAGAATTTAGTGATTCATCACTTCCATATAACACCTAGTGCTGATCACAACAAGTGCCCTCCTTAATGCCCATCACCCATTTAGCCCATTCCCCACCCATCTCCCCATTTACCAACTTTCTAACCTCAGCTGAGTCCACTTCCTCTCTTGGAGCAAAGGTCCCTCCTATGTAAAGTAGAGGGAAGATATGTATCATAAGAGCTGTGAGGATGTAGGTACGAGGCTTTGCACGTAGTCCTGTACAAAGGTACTCCATAAATAGTGGCAATTTGGGTCAGTGCTTTTGTTATTGAAAAAGCTAATCATCACCTGAAAATTAAGTTAGGAAATCCATTCTCCCAACAGATAAATATAATAAAGAGAAAACTTTGCTGTCCTGGTGGGAACATAGATGTTTTATTTTAAGAGAAAGATATGATAACGTGGAATCGGTAGAATGTGTATTTTTTCAAATAAACTAGATATAAAGCCTATTAAAGAGAAGTATCTAAGGAAAAAGGAAGAGCATAGGAAATAAGAGAGGATCACTTTTGGCTGTACATTCTATATGTACAGAAGAAAGTATAAAAGTCACTATTCCAGGAATATGTGATTGTGTGCTTAGAAGTGCATCAGGAAAATGACTAAGTTCTTAATAAATGTAACAGGTCTGCACTTAACTATAATAATGTAGGATTTTAATAAGACTATTTATCGAAGTGATAAAGTAACTATCTACTTTCAAAGAAACACTGTATTGCTATATGTTCCTTTGAGTTAAGTGTCAGGTATGATGATAGAGCAAAGGACCACACTTTTGGTGTGTTCCTGAACTGTTTTCAAATACTGGGATTTGAGTAGCTTACATAAAAGAATTTAAAGTTGAAAATCAACAACAACAAAAAAACCCCCAGTATCTATAAAAGTATTCATTTGTTCACTTGCTTACTGCTCAATAGACCTCACAACTTGAGCGAAATTTGTGCCGATTTGGCAGATGGTACGCTCTTACATGCTCGTGAACCCAAATTACTGCATAATCTAATAAAAATGTGATTTACCATTTCATCTTCATTTCTACATTACATCTAACAAATGCTGCTCTAATGGGATATATTCTTATTTACACCAAAAATAAACACATCAAGTCATAGAAATTTAGTAATACAGTCTTGAATTTATGGCCCTATGGTTAAGGCCCACTATGCTAGAGAGCAAAGGATATTTTTAAGAATATATTTGTTCAAATATTAGATATTTTCAAATTAGAAAAGTGAACTTGAGAACTGAAGCAATTTTTTTACAATTTAGACCAACATTGTTCAGTAAAAGGAGACAAAGTTTTTATGTACTTTTTAGTTGGAATAACAAACTAAATAAGAAATAGAAATCAATTAAGTTAAAACATAAAAACATATCAATTTTCTGCACAGAAACCAGTAAAAAAAAATCTTCATTCGTTTTTTTTCTGATAACATTGGCTTCCTCTTCTACTTAGTTATATTTGCCTTGAAAGTAATTGCTACAAGAAATTAGAAAATAAGTCATAAATGAATAAATTCAAGTTTTGCTCACAAATAAACCACAGGTAATGAGAAAAGTTGGATTGAGTATTCAATTCAAAAGAAAAACAGAAGAAAAAAAAAAACAACCCAGAAGGAGCAAATTTCGGGGCACCTGGGTGACTCAGTCGGTTAAGCTTCCAACTCTGTTTCATCTCACGTCATGATCTCAGGGTCGTGAGACTGAGCCCCAAGTCAGGCTCTGTGCAGGGTGTGGAGCCTGCTTAAGATTCTCTCTCTCCCTCTCCCACTACCCCTCCCCCCTCAGGCCCCCCTGCATGCACACATACTCTCTCTCTCAAAAAAAAAAAAAAGAAGGAGCAAATTTCAGGCAGACAAATATAGCATGTAGATGGTGGGTAACCTGTGAGCAGGCAGAGTTACCAAACCGTGCCAGAGTTAGTTCTACTGAATTGAAGTGCTAAAATACAAGTTCAGGCCAATCTGTGTACATCACACTCAGTGGCTTTCCAAATTAACCTTGTATAACCTATGCTTACACAAGAAAGGACAGAAGCTAACATTTACTGCCTGTGTGTCATTTACCTGCACTCTCACAGACTTCTCGTAGTCGTTGGCAATGTAAATGCAGGCCACAGAACTCCTGAACAGGAAACACCTTAATTTTAAAAATCTGAAGTTACTTAAGAGGAATGAGAAGTGAGACCACTTTATAGCTGAAGCTCCCACAGCTTACCCCACTCTTTATATAAGGCTATTGATTTAAAATTTTTCCTGTCCTGGAAATCCAGAGTCTTCAACTCCATGAAAGTTACGAAGTATATACAGCTTATTTCACAATATCTGCTTGATTGGTGTTACATTGATGAAATGTCTGTACATTGAACTGATTTTTTTCTTTTTCCATCCAACTATTTGTCCTTGACTCAGGGACACTTACTTGGCTTGCTCTGTAGAGGTCATTCAACCATAGTGACCAATTATTTGGCCCAATATCATGATAAACCCAGAACGTTCCTAGATGCCCACTAATCTTGTCATTTCAGGAAAATCCCTTTGTCAATGGCAGCCTTGTCTTAATATGGTTGATTGTTGTTTTTTGAGGTTGTGACTTCCAATTTTATAACATCACTGTGGTTCAATGAAGAGTAATCACTTACATGCTCTAATTCCCACACATCCATTTTCCCTAATTCTTTTCCTTTCATTCAATACTTAGGTATAAGCATGAAAACAGACTCTTGTCTTCCATTTTAAAGTTCTTAGCTCAAAGTCATGAACCTTACTTACGTACTCAATCTGTTCCTTTCTATGTAGATGGGAAGCTATATTTCGGAGTAATATCTTACAGAAAATTCTTCATGATGATGAGAACACTGAATCTTTATTTACAATTTGAAAACCCACCAGTGGCTTTTCAGGATAAATTCAAACCCCATATCACTATCCTCACAAGGGTCTAAGTGACCTGGTCCCTGTTTCTGCCTTCATGTCACAGCTCCTCCCCTTCTCCAATGTACTCCCAACCAAAGGTCTTCTTTCAGTTATTTCAATGTGTCAAGTCCACTTCTGCTTTATTTGTTACAGCAAGAACGTTCTTCCCAGGACTCTGATTCTTGTCATTCAGATCTCAGGGAGGTCTTCCTGATTGTCTACCTCACATCACCACTTCAAGCTTCTGTGTACTAGAATTTAAATTTCACCACCATAGTCCTAGTGTCTAAAATATTCTTAGTTCATAGCAGACACTGAATTAATGAATGCTAAAGGAATATCTGTACAAATGAATATGAATTTAGTTATAGTTTTTATTTAAACCAGACCAAGGAGAGTGTAAATGGGAGTTATCTTTTAGATTATTAATTAGAGTGAAGAATTTATATATGTACTGCTTAAACATGTTGTAACGTGCTATCTGGAGCCTACACAGAAATTGTCTAGACCCATCAATATGTTAAGGAAAATAAGGTAGATTGATAGAGGAACGTGTATTTTCTCAAAGGCCAAGGAAATCCTGACAGTCTGTACCAAAGGCTAAAGGTCTAGCTGTGAATGTGTTATTTAAGCCTCCCCTGGGAAATGAAAGTAATTGACCCTGATAAAGTTCATGCTGACCAAAAATGTTGGTTTATTTTGTATGTGTCATCTTAAAAATCAGAAACAACAGACATGTTGCTTCTCACATCACTATTATTTATTTGCCACATAAGAACAAACTGCCACAAAATGACCCAGAATGTAACTTGACTTGAAATTTTATTTTTCACCACTCCCAAGATGGCTATGAAATCCTGGTGAAATAAAATGTCAGGGTGTGGTCCCTGTGCTGTTGTTACACATTTTTTTTTTTTTTCCTTTCTTTCTACAAGAGTCAGCAAGCAAGAGGAAGAGGACACAACTCAATGAGGATACTTAGATACACTTCCCCACTTTGCCTATCAATCCCATTGGGCCTGATAGTGATTTCTCAAAAGGTGCCTAGGGACCCTAGGGTTTCTCTGGACGTTTCTTCTGTGCTAAGTGTTTACAATCTGACCTTGCCCATGCTTCTGCTTCAGTGAGGGAGTGAACATTCAGTCGGAATAGTTAATCAAACAGACGTCACCGTGATGGTATCTCATCCCAAGGAGGGGTATCCTCCCATTCATTCATTCGGTGGTTTCGCAACTGCAACCACATGGGGGAGGTGGGTTACAAAGCCTTTCTTTTTGGCCAAATATACTTGAATCAATTCCTTTACTATCTGTCTGGTGATTCAAATCTCTTAAGAATAAATTGGAGCTCAAATTTTATATCCTTTTTCCCCTAGAAGAGTAATAAGTTTGATACCATTTAGGGTGAATGGGACATATTAAGTTTTTTTAAAAGAAAAATCTTAATTTATTTAGAAAGCTTCAAAATGAGTTTGAGTCCTCAAAATGCAGTAAGTTTTATTTTTGTTTACTCTACCACTCAGATTCTATCCAACAGAATGAGGGTGCTCTCTGCTGACATTTGTTAATAATTTTGATGATCACAGAGTGGAGAAATGAGGGTGTAGGGACAACTTATTTCTTGACAATATCAGGAGCCCAACTGGAATGAATCTTCATCCCTCTCAACACATTCAGTACAAGGAATGTTTTCATAAAACCCATGCCAAGAAATTGCAGAAATGGAGGGCAGAGAAGAAAGCAAGGATGAGGTGCAGATGAGTTTAAGATCTTGTCTTTGGCTAATTGATATCAGTGTAAGTGATCTTACATGTTATACTTCTTTTTGGCAAAAATTTCTTCCATGGCATGGAAGTAAATGTCTGCAGAGGTAGATGGAGCTCCAAAAGAATGAAGGTCTCAAGTCACAGGACAGAACACAGGGACGGGGCCAAGTTTATTGAAGGCAGAATATAGAACTGCCAATTTTATTGTTTGATGGTAGCAAATATTACCCCACAGATTATAGCCATGATTTATTCTCATTAAAATGCTGTCAATATTTAAGAAATGTGGATGGAAACCTTATACTCTTACCTGCTATTGACAATTTAACTTCATCTCGATTATTCATATAGCAGAGTCCAGAAAGGGTGGAGTTCAGAGCTGGGAACTGATGGACATCTGTGGGGGGCAGAAGGGTAGGGGTAGACGTAATGGTCACTCTTGGGAGAGCCAGATATATGAGCACAGTGGACTCTGGAAGGAGACAGAAAGTATAAATTCAGAGAAAGGGAAGGAACAGCATCCAGAAATGGGCTGATTATAAGAGATATTTTCAATTGAATAGACACACAAATGTCATCTCCTTTAATTTATGAGTACTTTTCCCACCACGCCTAGGCTTCTGGGGCCCAGGATTAAGAGGTGAGGAGCAAGGAACACTGGTTTCAGCATGAAAAAGAGGATCTCTATCAGAAGATGGGAAACTTCAATTAAACTCATTTGAGCCCATTTTCTGGATCTGAATCCCACCTGTGGTTTGTCATTATATAGATCGTCCTTGGACAATTGCTTTATAGCAGTCTCCCAGTTATAGGAGCACCGTGGCTAATCCGCAATGAATGAGTTGTTCCAACAGAGCCAGAAATAAAGTGTAGGGGACTTTCTTCTGAGGAGTGATTACTATAGATCTCATCCTGTAATTGTGTAAGGGAATGAAACATATCCAAATTAAAATTTTGGAGAATGTTCTGGAGAATACCTGCCCAGCTCCCAGGCTTTATGTTTCTTATGGGCTTTTTAAAACCAGAAGCAATCCTGTTTGCTGATGCTGTCCCTCAAAATCACTACTCCACAACTTCCCAAGCAGAACAGTTCCCCACAGAGGCAGGGTAGAAACACAGGATTTAGCTTGGGAAAGCGTATCAGAGCTTAGTGTAACCAACTCTGCTGCACAAATGCAAAAATTGGGAGTAAAAGGATGACACCGCACTTGAAACAGCTGGGAAGAGGCCCGTGCCAGGACAAGACCCCAGTTTTCTGACCCTAGGTCCAATGTCCTCTTCATTATAATACACAGATATTCCTACTTCTATGCAAATAGCACAAGTTGCAAATCTGGCTTGTCTGGGTTATAGGAACAAGTATGGGTTTGCTGGTTTCCCTTTATCTTCATTTCACCTCATCTGTTACTCTTGCCTCTTGGCTGTGTCCTGATGAAATGATCGTTCCAAGAAGTGGTTGTACCCGGGAGCGATTTTCTGCCTACATTTCCTTGGCTCCTACTGAGTTTCTTGTGACACAAACACAAGCATGAGACATAAGTGAATGCAATACTAGGAGAAAGAAGAGGACCAAATGTAGTGCGGCTAGAATCTAAGCAAATACAGAAATCTTGAACAGGTTGTACGGCCAGAACGTGGTGTACTGCCAACCTTTTCCTGGCTGTCATAGTTCTTTAGCCCTCGATTAAGTGTCTAAGACTAAGCAGAAAAAGAAAGCCTCTCCAAGCGTTCTCTACAGCTCTAATTTGATCTGTCATTTTAAATCTTTTTGACTGCTCAGTTATGCTCATAAGGTTCACTTCTTACTTCTGACCTAATGTTAAGCTAAGGGATTCAAGCTAAGGAAAACCAGCCCTTCGCTGTGAAGAGGTACCAGTATGGAACCCTTGGGAGCAGATCAATAGATCATGCAATGTGAGGGCTCGAGATGAAGTCTGCATACAGCACAGAGACATCAGGCTTAGCACGGGGAGCAGAGAGTGAAGGCTGGGATGTCTTCCTCAAAGAGAAGCTATCTAAGCATCTAGGAATTTGGTTTTTAGGCAGGTGGGTTTCTAGGCTGATGGAATAGTGTATGTATAAAGGCACAGAAATGGGAGATTGTAGCCTTTTAGGATCAAGGTTAATCGTCTCTGTGACTAGAATATAGGATTTGAGTAGAAAAACAACAAGAGTTAAGCAAAAGCTGGTTTTTCAAGGGCTAATATCCTTATCTTCCCAGGAGAATGTACCCAGTGAGTGGAATTCAGGTAATAGAGAGATTGATATTTGGGACAGTAATAATTAAATGAGGCAAACCATACAAAGAATACGAATCAATTCATTTGTTCTCACAATAGTCTGCTATTATTACCCCATTCTACAGATGAGGATAGTGAGGCACAGGGAGGTAAAGAAACTTTTTTGAATCAAACCAGGCATTGTAGCTCCAAAGTCCATAGTATACAGAAATCTACAACCCACCACTATTGCAAAAAGCAAATGATTCTACATGTAATAAAGCAGGGATCAGTAAACTATAGCCCATGGGCTATTTATGACCTTCTGCATATTTTTTTTATGGCCCATTAACTAAGAATGGATTTTACAATTTTTAACTATTTTGAAACCAATAATTTATGCCTGGACTTTTTCCACATTAAAGAAAAAAAGATCCAACTGTGCATTAGAGTTCTTTGTTTACAGAAATCACCTTATTCTGTTTGACGTAGGATGAAATAACACTATTCCCTTCTCTTCCCAACCAGCCCCTACAAAGCAGCATAGATTTGCAAACGGCTTGACTTTCAGACAGGGATGAAAGAGAAAACTTCAGTTATCTAGCGTGGAAAGAGCAGTTAGCTAAGGAAGGAGAGGATGAAAAAATGTCCTCAGATCACTGTTCGGTTGGCCAAACTCCAGCTCAGAATGAAGTGCTCGTTTTCCTGAAGAAGAGTGATTGCTCACACCCAATTACTTACACCTTGTAGGTAATCTCTTTTTTTTCCGACATGAAATCAATCACTCAATGAAACCTTTGTAAGTTAGGGGCGTAAACTGTCCAACCTAGTGGCTGTTTGTGATTATAGCTGGCAAAATGAAAGATCGTTCAGTAGATATTATTAGTTAAAACGACAGAGGAAAAGAAAGAAGCAAGTTAATCTCTTTTAGGGCTTCCAAAATGAGGAAACCGGCTCATGAGGAAGTCCTTGGATCTCAATGGGGATGCCCAGCGCTCTGTTCTATTTGACCCTCAAAGCTCTACCTTCATCTGGAACAGGTGTTGATGAATGGAGGAGAAAAACCTGACATGGCCTGGTATTTCTCTGCTAGAAAGGAAATGAAATTTCCCTTAGTTTCGTTTCTTCCCTGATTGGGTTACCTTTTTTCCCAGTAAGTTAGTGTACAGTACTGCTAAGAATACCTTCTGGAGAATAAAGCGCATCTTCTTTCTAAGAACAGAACCTGCCGAATATTAGAATAATGGAAGTTGTGGCAACCTTCCCAAGTAGAAATTTAAAGTTGTAGGATTCTGGGAAATTTAAACTTGAAGGATTCTCTTGGCTCTTCCATTGAGCCTAATGCTTCACGGACCCCAAAGAATATCACAAAGAGTTTCCTAAACATTTTGGCAAGTGTGCTCCCAGAGCAAGCGTGAACAAACCACAGCCCATAAGCTAATGATGACCTTCTGCATGCTCCTCTATGGCCCATTAAGTAAGAATGGACTTTGCATTTTTTAACAATTGAAAAATTATCAAAAGAAAAATCATCAAAAATATCAAAATATTTCAATTGAAATTTCAGTGTGAATAAATGACGTTTTCTTGGAGCCCAGCTATGCTCATTCACTTGCATATTATCTGTGGCTTTAGCTGCACTACAATGGCAGAGTTGGCCAATTGCCACAGAGACCGTATGACCTGTAAATCTAAAATATTTACTATCTGGTTCTTTACAGAAAAAGTTTGTCAATCTCTGGTCTAGAGTATTAAGGAACTTAATTGAATGAGAAGAATGTCTTCTTTTGCTGAAACTTAGCAGCCAAATAGAAGTCGAGTATTCCTCAGAGGTGTTTGTGAAAATCCGGTTTAGTCTATATGTATCTAGGAGGAAAAAATAAAACCGCTCATTTCTAGTGAATACGATTGAAACAAACTGAACACTGGCCTGAATAAATTGCCCAGATTTGGCACACTACACTAAGTCCAAATCAATTCACCTGTGAGCTGCCAAATCTCCACTAATTATTGTCCTGAACAATATGAAATCACAGTTTTTGTAGGTCAAAAATAATTAAATATTGGCTATTTCTTATGGTTCATGTGATTTCATAAGATGCTCTACAAAGAAAGGAGTCTGTTTTAATATCCATCCTCTTCATCAGGCTTTCTTTGTCAGGCTTTGCACCTGATTTTGCTCTATTTTCCAACCCTTAACAAATGGCTAGTACATGTTTGTTGACAGCCTAGTAATGAAACAATAAATTAAAGTTTTTTTTCTAAACAGTCTACATTAGGAATAATATTACAAAGAAAGGATACTAGTACTTGAAACTTAAAGCGAGAAGTAAATTCTTTTGTTTTTGTTTTTTTAGATTTTTATTTATTTGAGAGAGAGAATGAGATAGAGGGAGCATGAGAGGGGGGAGGGTCAGAGGGAGAAGCAGACCCCCTGCGGAGCAGGGAGCCCGATGTGGGACTCGATCCTGGGACTCCAGCATCATGACCTGAGCCGAAGGCAGTTGCCCAACCAACTGAGCCACCCAGGCGCCTGCGAGAAGTAAATTCTAAGGCATTCCTTAGCCCTTGCTCTTTTGCTCTGGGTGGCACAGGAAGACTTGACAAGTTTGGCATGAGGGGATAGAATTTTAATTTCTGCCTTTGAATTGTACAATTGCCAGCACTTTTAATGCCAGAGCACTAGAAATGTTGTGGATTTATACTACTGTAACCAGGTTTCTTTGTCTTTTCAGTGAAAGAACAAAAAAATTATATTAAGAATCCAAGCGACAGGTTTGTGTATATATGTACACACACACACACACACACGAATGTTGTACGCATGGATTCCAATCAATACTCTCTTTGTGTTAAATCTTTTGAATGAATTCCATAAAATAATGACTATTCCAAAACTTGATCAGAATAACACAGCCTTTGTGTACAGTGGATAAACATTTTCTCATTGCTGCGCAAATTTTCTTTTTATTTTACTCTTTCACTGGTCTGCATACTCCATGAAGGCAAGGGACATGCCTAACTTATTAATTAATCATGAATCCTGCAGGCTTAATAGTATCCCTGAGGCATAGACATGCATATGATGAATGAAAACAGAGAAAGAGAAAATCCAGCAGCTCAGATGACAAGAGCAACTTTGAATTTTAACCACAGGCCCAGATTTATCCAAGCAAATCAGATTTGTACCTCAAGTAGGGCCATAATCAGAAGAAATGAAGAAATGTTTCAAGAGAAATGCAACATGGAAAAAAAATGCAACATGGGATTAGAGAAAAATGGACTAAGGATGAATTTAACCTATAAAAAGCCCTAAAAATAAAAACCAATCAACAATTCACAGAGGCTGCAGGTGCTTTTGCATTTCACATAGAATAAGAATTTAAACTTTCCTTAGGTAGTTTCATTTCTTATTTTTTTTTAACGTTAATTACAACTGTTCCCTGTGACTGCTCTAACAATGGGCACAGAGTTGGTGTTTCAGAGCAGAAGAAATTTATTCTCTCACAACTGTGGAGGCCAGAAGCCTGAAATCAGGAGTTTGGCAGGGCTGCACTCCTTCCAGAGGCCCTGGGGGAGAATCCATTCGTGGCCCCTTTCAGCTTCTGTAGGCTGTCAGCATTCCTTGGCTTGTGGCTGCATCTCTCTCTGCTCCATCTTTATATCACCTTCTCCTCTGTGGATCTTTGATTCCCTCTACCTCTTTCTTATAAAGACACTAGCAATGGCTGTTAGGGTTTGCTGGATAATCCAGCCAACACACTTCCTCTCAGGATCCTTAATGTAATCACATCTTTTGCCACTAAAGGAAACATTCACTCTTCTTTCCATATATGGTGATATTCACAGATTCCGGGGATTAGGAAGTAAATATGTCTCTGAAGGACCATTTTGACATCATACTGAAGTATATCTTAAAGAACTGCTTTTAAATATTGTGAAAATAAATGGAAGTCAGGCCAAAATACCCTTTACCTTGGCGCTCATTAAGATCATTTTAAATTAAGATAGATGATAGTCTTCTCCAAGAGAATTGCTTTTTAGAGCTGCTAACTGTGCATTACTGTAAACAGGTATGTATGGCATTTGTGAATAAACAGGGTCTACACATACATGACCAAAGCCGTGTTTTCAAAATGAAGAACTAAATGAATTATCAAAGAAGTTTCTGTTATTAATTCTTCAATGGGTTCACTTTTTTACCCACAAGAAATATTCTCCAGTAAAAGACCTTTCATTTGATTAAAAACAGACTCTAATAAAAGTGGGTCGGGATCACAATGATAACCTATATTCAAGAGCATGAATAAAAAGTGCTCTTGAAGGGAAAGGCTCACATGTGTTCACATTTGATACCGGAAAATAACTGTGTGATGTCGAGGGGTGATTACTACCAGCTGTAAGTGTGTGCACCACACAATAGTATCTCATCCGTGCAACCACTTGGAAAACTTCTTTCTTGCTCTCTTTCACCCTCAAGTTCCATAAAATATGGCCAAATCTTTCCCCTCTTACTGAATACTGACGTTTTCAAATCCCTATATATGAAACAAGATATTTTGAATCTTGAAAGAACAGCAAGAAGAAACATGGGGTTTCCAGGCTCTTCCCCAAGAATAAGATTGGCGAGACCATGCCATCGCACCCTTTCTTCATATTCTGTTGGGAAATGTTTTATATCATTTTCCAGTGACATTGGCAGATTTGTAGTCTTCATGGCCTAGAAAACATCACTGAAATACAAGAAAAACTGTTCTGAACAAAAGGTGTTCAGATCTCAATAAAGCATCATTTATCTGTCAACTCTTAACCACTGGAAATAATTTGAAGCGTCACCTTGACCAAACTCCTGAATTTTAGGTATGGCAAATTCTGAATCACTTCTTCACCATAATTGCCTTGCAGAAAGTCTGGTGTCTTTCTACACCTGTCTTACTTTATCCTAGCTAAATTAGGGTTCTGTAGGGGGATTTCTAGAGTGTTAGGTAAGAATCGTGAGGAGAGGGCAGAGAACATTTGAGGAGCTCTTAATTAACAGGAACACATCTGGGTTGTTTTTTTTTTTTTTCTGTCCTAAATATTAATACTCCAATAAGGTTTTTGTTTGAAGAAAATATACCCAGTTTAAACAAGAAAAAAGAAGGAAAAAATTACTTCTTTAATCTTTTTAATAGGCAAGTTAAGAGAAGGAAGGGTATAGACACTGTCAACATGGACATCAGAGCCTTTTCTTTTTTTACCTGATGCAACTAAATGTAAATTAATCAAAGGAATAGAGTTTTGGCAAAAGCACTAAAGTGTGACCCAAGTAACTGTGGGACGTCTTGCTCCTTGAAAGAAAGCTAAGCAACAAATAGTCCATTAATTAATAAGGTAGAAGGTGGTGATCTCTTTGCCGAAATATCACTTCTCTCCCTCACTCAGGCTCGGACTGCTGTCGCCGTGCATACAAGGTCCCCTTTACAACATCTGTCTTAGCAGCCAACAGACTTCATTGTAATTGGCTGCCATCCCCCACCACACACAAGCCTCAATATAAACTCTGTGACAGGTTGTATTAGCTTATATTATTAAAATCATAGAATGTAGCAATGGATATGATTTATCTTAAGTAATAGGTATTTGTTGAATGAAAGAACAGAAAAATGGTATCTCGTGAAGAGGGGAATTGGGCTCCTACACTCAAAAGCACAGAGCTCTCTTGGTTGAGGGTGTCATCTAAAGACTCATATAAGTTCATTCCTTGTTCATAGCTGTCCACCCAGGCTCATGCCAACCATCAGTAACCTAATAAAGAGAGAGCGATTGTTCTAGGCCAGGTGTATTACACACATTACCTCTGTAGCAATGTTACCTCTAGAGCAGGTGAGTATTACTGTCCTAACTTCAGAAATGAGAGAATTATACTCAGACATGCCCCTGCCTGCAAGTGGCCATCTCCAATTTTAAGCATCCCCCCTCCCCTGTGTATAGCTGTCAAGCTAACGTTATTCACATTACACCACTCTGTCCTTTGTTTCCCCAAAGCTCCTTTTCCCTTAACAGTGAAAAGGTTGATGAAAGCTGTTTTAATCTTATTGGGACATGGAATTCATACCACCTCTTGAGGGTAATATGACGATCAATGGGTGGAGGCACAAATGATCAGAGAGTAAGGACAGGGAGATACCCGGGATTGGGAAAGGGGAGAAGTCAACCCAAACTGAGCAGTAGCGCCAAGTCCCGGTCTGTTCCTGAGGCTGAGAGCTTGATGAGGCAGCGTACCCGCAGAGAGGGGCTTGGTGCACTTTAGGCTGGGACTTCCAGGCAAAGCCAAGAATCCAATGCCCAAAAGTGCGAGGGAGCCAGAGTGCTTCCTTTTGTTCAGTCACCATGAGGACTAGAATGGAGAGCCCATTAGTGATGACACACAAGGACCAAAAAAGGAGGGGCCTTCCAGAATATGCTACTGTGTATCAGATCACATGAAGCCTTGCATAATTCTTGAGGAAGGGGCAGGGAATAATTCCCAATAATAACAGAGACTGAAATTTTGGGCAGATTGACATGATGAGAGCTCAGGGTAAAATCCAGTTTGACCAATCTTTAAAAAATATAATGTGTCATTTCTCACATTCCTAAGACTGCTGTCAAAAATTCATACCTGGTGTATATTGGTGAGGTCATTTGTCATTTTGATCATGTTGTCCTTTAGCCTTCATTTTCTCTTTTTTTGGGGGGAAAAAGCATTCCATTCTTAGTCCCTTCCTTAGTCCACATATTAAACATTGTCATTTTCCATTCCTAAGATATTGCTTTGTCCAGTTGCTCCCATACCTAACTAATATTTACTGTTACCTGGGGTGAATATTTTTTAAGTATATAATCCTGTGTTCTATCCTTAGATATACTGATTTATTTGCTTTTTCCAACCCAAAAATAACGGTAAAGAGAAGGACGCTGAAATCCATGACACAACACGGCTAAAACATGGGGTTGCCAGAATTCTGATTTCATTGCTCATTGGTTAATTTGATGTGATCCACATGCATGGAGACCTTTTGAAAGAAATTTTTAAAAGAGGCAACAAACAGATCAATGACTAATTCAGCCTTTAACTATGACTAAAATCCAGTTTTTTGGCTTAATCTTTGTTTAGGAACAAGATTATTCCATCAAAAGAAAATTATTTTCATAAAATGGAAATTGGCAATTTACCCATTGAAGTCTGGAAGAAACTCAAATGTCTACATTTCCACTGGGAATGAATTCTGACAGCCAGGGGTAGGGAGCGCTGACAGTACAAAAGTAACCACCTGTTCCCCAACAGGAGAGGAAGAAGCCAGGTGGGACACATCCCCCATAAAGGAAATTTGAGCAGTCTCCTGGCTTCCTCTGGGATACAGGGGAGTAGGGAAGCTGGCAGCAGGGAGGTTGAAGAAAGGAAATCTGAGCAGGTTTCTTAGCTATCTTCCATGTGGGGAAGGCAGGACAAATTGGAGAGATGGTAGAACAGGAAGACTGACAAGAAAAGCTTATGCATGTAAGGCACATTTAAACGATTAGAATGCTGAGAAATATACATAATAACTCCTCTGAAATTATAGGGATGCCTACATGGATATGAAACCAGGAGTTGCCTCAGTTACTATCATTCTAGAAAATTTAAATGTCCAGTAAAATGTTCTTCTAAGAACATAGCATTTGCAGAAAATAAACTTTTAAACATAGAGGAAGCACAAGAACAACGAAATATGCTACTGAAAATCCAAACCCTTAAGGCTCATCAAAACGAAAGCTTTAGCTTTTTTTGACATGTCTGATACCAAACTAGGTAACAAAGAATAATATTTATTTACATTTTCTCCTTTCTTTCTGACTGTCTCTTCTGTGAGGTAAAAGAAGAAAATGAAATATCCTAAAATAAACATTTAAGGAGGGGAAAAAAGTCTATAAACAGAATACCTGGGTCAATAATCATCATTTGAATAGTTGGAAATATCCTATCAACTTAGAGATTAACTTAAAAGGGTGTAGCAGATTTAATATGCAGCCATCATATGCCATGTTTTGTTCTAAGAGCTTTACCTATACTCCTCATTTCAACCAAGTGAGGTATTCTTATCCCCACTCTGCAAAATAAGAAACATAGGAAGAAATAGTAGGTAACTTTTCGAATTTATAGCACTCCTCAGTGATAAGTCTGAGATTTAGCACTAGGCTCTACAGACATTCTACAGCAATATGTTATGGTCAAGCAGCATGAACAATCATGACCTGAGCCGAAGGCAGATGCTTAACGACTGAGCCACCCAGGCGCCCCCAGACAAATCTATTTTAAAAATGCAAGCATAGGAACACTAAAGTCTAGCTAAGCTTCCATTATTATTTAGAGCTAAGCAGCCTCAAAAAATTCAATGCATGGAGTAGATATCCCTTAAAAGCATGGCTTACCTTGAGTTTTGAAAAAGTTTCATGTTCAAAAGATAGGAATGATATCAAACAGGAAAGTAGAAATAGTATAAAATTAAACAGGTTAGCATCTATGTATTGGTGACTATGTGCCAGCCATTGGAGTATATCACAACAGCTCTATGAAGAAATATTATGACAATCCCCACTTTATAATGAAGATAACATGAGGCCCAGAGCAATTTCCCAATAAGACTCAATTATTTACTTGCACAATTAACATGTAAGAGAATGGTGATTCAAATGCATACAGTATCACACACTTTGACAAAATACTTAATGTGAGAGCTTACCTTGGACTCTTTCAAATATAATTTATTGCTACTCTCTATGCTCAGTTCTTTTGATTTTGACATGATTACTGAACATCTACTATGTGCCAGACATTATACTACACACTCAGGATACTTGGGTTTGTAATTTATACTTACATTCAGTTCTTGAGTTTGTCTGTCATGCATTCCTTATTCAAAGTTTAATTTTTATACAGTTTTATGAACATTTTATTAAATATCTAATCCTAAGTATTGAAATAATAACAATACCATATTCTTATAACTGCTAAATGGAAAAGAAGAGAATTAGTAGCAATAACAAAGAATTCATTTTCATGCCTGATAAAATATTGGATGCCAAAATATGTTAACACTTCAAGTTGTTAAATATCCATCCATCAGTTACTCAATAGAGATTGGCAGGCATTTTTATGAGGCATTATTAAACAATTCTCTGAATTTCTACTTTTGTGGTTAAGTGTCTACTCATACAATGTAGAAAACAAAGACAGTAGAAATACACAAAGATCTTTTATACAACTGAAGACCACTGCAAGTTCCAATTAGTACAGTAATTTACAAATTTTCCTTTATCTTGGACTTGTGTGAAACTGATTTTATAGAAATTCCTTTACATGTATTTGATGCATTATTTTTAAAATAAGAAATCATGATAGACCAAAGGGAAATACTAACTTGTAAAGACAAGAAGTGGCAAAAATAATTTTCTGTGATTTAACTATTTAAGAAGTGTATGTCTGCATGGCAAATTTGGGGTGGGGTGGGGGACATGAGGGAGGAAGGAAGGGAAAATCCATTGAGATTTATTTCACTCTAGATTTCCTTTGACTTTCTTCTGTCCCTGAAGTCTAGGCGATGTTCTCACCAAGGACATTTTCTTTCAAAGCTGAATAACAATTTCGTTATCATTTTCATGTTTCTGTTTTCATGCTGAAAACATCTTAGTTTTGTAATCAAACCTCTATGGGTCTGGTGGCTCAAAAATTATTTCTTCTGTTTCATGGAAAGGTTTCAACTCCAGGTAAAACCCTTACCCTGGCTTTAATAGATTTACCAACCCTAGAGAAAGATAAATTGCTCCAGGCTTCCTATGAGTAAATGTTGAATATATTTAACACATCCATTCACCAAATGGAATGCAATGGGTAAGAATCTAGACTGCAGAGTCAGAATTCTTGGGTTTAACCCCACTATGTTAATGTCTCAGTCAGTTCTGACGGCTACAACAAAATTCCAGAGATTCGGTGGCTTATTAAAACCAGAAATTTATTTCTCACAGTTCTGGAGGCAGGAAGTCCAAGATTAGGGTACCAGCATGGGCAGTTTCTGGTGAAAGCCCTCTTCTTCCCTGTGGCAGACTGACAACTTCTTGTTGTATCTTCACAGGGCAGAGAAAGTTTTTTTATGGAAGCACCAATCTCATTCATGAGGGCTCTGCCCTCACATTCTAATCACATCCCCAAAGCCCCACTTCCTAATACCATCTCATTGGGCATTAAGTTTTCAACAAGTGAATTTGGAGGGGACATAAACATTCAGACCAAAGCTGTTACTTAATAGCTGGATGACCTTGGGATTTATTTAACATTTCTAATCCTTAATAGACTCATCTGTATACCGACCTCTGGGGTACCCTGTGTGTCAAATAGTCCACTTAACATATTGCCTAGTACAGGAGAAATGTTAATAAATGTGTATTATTACAGCTATTCTTAGTATCATAACGATAAAACATTTTTTTTAACAAGAAGATTTGGATAAGGTACATGGATCCACAAAGAATGGATAGGATTTCCACAGTGGAAAATGGACTGAGGAGGGGGAGGTGTTAAACAAAAGAAAAAAAAAAAAAAACAAGAAACCTCAGCAGAGGCGTGGTGGCTAGAAAATAACCAATCCATTGAGGCTGGAAGATAAAAACGCTTATCCTCCTCATGCTGGAAAGAAGGTTGGAATCACATTTTCCCCCTACCTTGGATTGGTGGCCCTTCTGCACGTGCTCAAGGAAGCCTTGGTTTCTTTCAATACATCACAGATACACAGCAGCAGCCTCAGGCTTGGAAGAGCAAATGATCTGCGTTAAAATCCTGGTCTTGCTACTTACTTTTGTGCAACCTGGAGGGGGAAATATTAATTTTTCTGGGTCTCGGTTTTTAACAAAATGGGAAAGATACCATTTTGCACAGCCTTCTCATGATTAAAAATAATGAAAATCTTAATAGCATCAACGACTACTCTTGAACGAGTGCCAGGCTCTGTGCTAACGCCTTTGCCTCCATATTTTATCTAGCCTCCTCAACTTCTCCAGGATAATGAATGAAGAGTGGTTATCATACCAGGACTACCTGTGGATTGAGGGCCCCAAACAGAGGCCACCAAGAAAAGCTATTAATTGTAAGAAATAAGATGAACATCTTTGAGTTTTTAATAGATTATAGAAGGTGGGGCTGAAGACAAATTTAAACTAGATTTCTGAGCAAAGAGACTCCAATTTACATCTAAATTGCAATATTGTTGTCCTACATTCCTCATAGCATTGTTGTTAAGATAAAAAAAAAAAAAAAATACTACACCGTAGAAGACTCCTGATCTTAAAGTGTGTAATAAGCCTATGAACCAAAAGGTCAGTTAAAGAAAAGAACAATAAAAAAGATACATGAGTATTTAATCCAACAAAACTTTTTAAAATTAACCAAACTTTCTTTTTTAAGATTTTATCTATTTATTTGAGAGGAAGGCGGGGTAGAGAGAGAGAGAGAGCGCATGTGCACGCACAAGCGGGGTGGAGGGGCAGAAGGAGAGGGAGAAGCAGACTCCCCGCTGAGCAGGACTCTGGGATCATGACCTGAGCTGAAGGCAGCCCTTTAACCAACTGAGCTACCCAGGAGCCCCTAAAATGAGCCAAACTTTTGACGTAAGGCCAAGACATTTCTTTGGACACAGGTTCACTGATTTGAAATCTGCATCATCTCTCTTACGAAAAGCACACCACAACGCATTTGTGAGATTTCCACATTTGCTTTCTTCAAGTTGGAGCAGAATCTGTGGAAAGACACTTGCAAAGCAACCTAAATGCAGAGACATTATAGACTTACAGTTTTCCCTCCACTTTTTTTTTTTTACAGTTGTCTTGTCCATCTATATGCTGCAGCATTTTTTAATGGTGTAGAACACTCATGCTTTGCAAAGCACAGAGCTTATTTTTCTTAGAAACAATCTCTTCTTCCACACTTACATTTAATTGGTTTTATTGATGTTTAGTTAAATTATATAATGGCACTAAAGGGTTGGCATAAACGAGTTTGGGAGCTACCATGCTTGACACTTGGTAAACATTCAGCTCATTTGATAGGAGCAGGGATGCGTAGACATCTAGAGAAAAGCCTGCTAGTCATGAGCTTTCAGTACACTGTGGGCTTCAGCCATATGACTAATAGAGAGACTGGATAGTATCATTTAGTCTAGCAGTTCTATAAGGAGATATTAATTAAGAACCTGTCTACTTTTTGTTAAAGTGTATAACAAGTTCTTTCATTAATTTGAGAGAAGACATATTTCCTTTGATCATTCTTCTATGACATAAATACACTTCAACATATTTGATTTTACACAAAGAAAAAAATTCCTAGCATATAAAAAATCATTTAGGTCTTACCAGCAAACTTGAAAGGAGCACCTATTCAAGATAAGGGATCTTCCCAAAAATGTTCTTTGTAGTTCATCTTTCCTTTGCCCATTCACCTTATTTGTGTTCCATTGGTGGTATAACACAGCCAGTCAGAGAGATGCTTTGGTTTCTATACTTCTCTCCACTTTCATTTCAAATCCCCACTGTGATGTTGCGCAAGGACTCACACCACACACACACACACACACACACACACACACACACACACACACACCAAAACAAAACAAAACAGGATTATTTCCATTAAAATCAAAGGCCTGAGAGAGTGGTCCCAAATGAGTCTTCCCATTCCCCATGCCATCCAATTTGGGTTAACCAGGTCATGAGGCTATTCTGCAGGCAGGTTTAAGAGGGAAATGCATGGCAGGGTACCACTAGACCCAGACATCTGGAGACACCATTGGTCAACCACCAGATCTGTTCTGTATTTATACTCATTTAAAATCCATTATAGTAAATACTGAAATCTCTTTTATTTTCAGCAGTGGAGAAGTAATGTTTATTCTCTAGATTGATGAAAAATCAAACATTAAGATAGAATTTCCTTTTCTGCCAATGAAGAATATGTGGAGGTACAGGGTAGGAAATATCTTAGTCCCTCAAAAAGTGATGGAGTGTAATAACCCTAAAACTCAACATAAATATCTGTTATTATTCCCCAAGAAATTTGATTGCCAGTATATTCTTCTTTTCTTGCCATCCATGTAGAATCCTTTCATCAAATTGGCATTCAAATATTAGGATGATATGCCTTAGAACTACGATTCATAAGCAAAGAAAATGAATAAGAATTCATAACACCCTAAAATTGCTTGTCAGTTTTAAGTCCAAGCCTTTTCTTTTGCTGTAAATAAGCTCTAGGCATCTACCTTTTGCGGAATTAGCCAACTGGTTTGTCAGCTGTGGTTGAGTGCATTATGTCTTTGACCTGAGCCTAGTGAGAAATATTTTTATTCCCACCACATACATGTCCTATGAACATGTCCACTGGTCCTGAACTCTGCCTTTGCATTTAGCAGAAGGAAAAAGAAAGCAAAATACCATTGATCATCAAGCACCAACCAGGTTAGGCACCAGGCTAAGCTTTTTATGGATAAAGTGTTCTTTCTAGAATAAAGCATTTTGAAGGGGTAGTAAAGTAAAGAATCTGAACAATATGTATTTTAGAAATTAATAAATGCTTACAACAAAAAGAAAAATATTTTTTTAGTTTGAAACAGCAACTGAGGCTTGAATTACAAAGCTCTCTGGGGACAGTAACTTTAGAGTGGCATAGGGAAGAAGTAAGAATGATGATCCAGTAAAAGAGAGATTTTTCAGCATTAACAGATCACACAACATACAAAAAAGATCTCAGTGCCGCTCTTCCTTCTAGCTTACTCTGTCATCAGGATTATCTTCCTACTGTTCAGATTATGGCATCGGAAGAAAAATCGACTGGAAGTCTGACTAAGACTTAGATGATAAAACCACTTACTATTTGTGTGCTTTACTGTTTTGGTTTAAAGAGTAATGTCCCTACAAAGAAACCAGTTGCTAGGGAGTTGCTAAAATAAATCCAGAAAGAGGTTCTAATAGTTAACTCTAGTAGCTACTTTCAACCAAGCAGGCAAAAAAAAACCCAAAAAACAAAAACAAAACAAAACCAACCAACAAACAAACAACAAAAAAAGTTTGCTTGATTAAAAGACAGAATTGAATAAGTGAAAACAACCCAAAAGTTTATTAGGGAGAATGGATAAACAAATTATCATACAGTCACACAATGATGCATTACTCAGCAATGAAAGGAACAAATACACAAAAATTTAGATTTCAAAAACATTATATTGAGTAACAGAAGTCATAAAGAAGTATACGTGAATTTGTTTATATGAAGTCTAAGACAGACATAAATAACAGGGATAGAAATCAGAAGAGTAGCTGATGGCGAGGTAAGACTCGACAGAAGGGGGGCATGAGGAAACTTTTCGAGGCGAAGAGAATGTTCTATACTTTCCGCCAGTTTATTTTCACTGTGTAACAAACCATTGCAAAGCCTCATAGCTTAAAGCAAAATTCACTTTAGCTCATGATTTTGTTGGTCAGCTGCATAATTTTTGTCCTCTGGACAAACTCAGCTGATCTTATGCATCTTTCATATGTACTGCTCTATATGATTTGGATCCTGTAGGAAGGGCCCTTTCATGTGTCTGGTTGCTGGCCAGCTCCATGCTGGGTTTCCTTCGTTCCCCTCCAGGTGTCCCCTCCAGCAGGATAGCTCAGGTTCATTCATATGACCATCTTGGGATTCCAAAGGTTTGCAGCTATTCTTTCAATCTATTTCAATCTTGATTTAAATGTTATTTACATGGGTGTATACACATTGTCCAAAAGTATACTCAAAATCAGTGCATTTTACTGTTTATAAGATTTATCTCAAAGGAAAAAATACTAAAAAAAAATACATATAGGCCTTTGAGGTGGAATTATCAGTATATTATGACATATGGCTTATCTTTTAGCATTAGTTTTGTAATAAGAAATAGAAAGATCTGGGGTGCCTGGGTGGCTCAGTCGTTAAGCGTCTGCCTTCAGCTCAGGTCATGATCCTAGGGTCCTGGGATTGAGCCCCACGTCAGACTCCCTGGTCGGCAGGAAGCCTGCTTCTCCCTCTCCCACTGCCTGCTCGTGTTCTTGCTCTCGCTCTCTCTCTCTCTGTCAAATAAATAAATAAAATCTTAAAAAAAAAAAGAAAGACCTGACAGATTTAAACAATAAACAAGATATATTTTTTAAATAAAAAGACCAATTACAGCTGCACTTGTGGTTTGATCAAGGCTCTAGTTCCACTGTTCTGTAATTACCTCTTCTTTGCTATTCTTCTTATATAGGAGTAGGCTTTGTTTCCAGATTGACACTTTTTATTGTAGTAAAATATCTATAGCCATCTTAGGCCTTACATCTGCAAACTGTCCAGAAAAGGATGCTGATTCTCTACCATAACCAACCAACAAAAGTCAAGGGACCATTGGACCTACTTAGATCCTAAGCCTAGACAGAAACTGAAAGAAGCCTGGGTTACATACTTATCTATGAACCAATCATTGTAGTAGGTAGGAGTGGACATGTTCAAGGTCATGTTGACCAGGACCAACCCCTGAAGGTAGGAGTGAATTAATCCTGTCCTGATCCTGATCCCTCTGAGCATACAAGACACAGAGTAGATGCTGGAGGTAATCAAATTATACAAAGCAGATGAATTTTGGGGAAAATGTAAGTGAGGAAAAGTAATCTAAGTCGAGTAATGGAATAAACTAACAAAGAAAGGATTTTCTGGAGTTGGGTACAATTCTCAATCAGAAAGCGTTGCTGGATTTACTTTGCTTTTAGTCTTAAGTAAAATGGTTAATAGGGAAAATATGGAAGACTGGCATGGCAGGAGCTGTTATTTTTCTTTGGATCTTTTGATAGCTCCATGCAGCTCCTTAGCTGAGGCAGTCTTCATCCCACGGCCCCTGTCCTGCACCTGTTTGTTTCACTGTTACCATAGAGCTGTTCTGAGGGGAACATCTGGACTTTGGACTATGCCCACTGGGGAACACTAACCTGGTTTACTCTCAACCTGTAGGTTTTATTACTATACAATTTTGCACACACTACCGCTGTGGCAGAATGATCCAAAGACCTAGAAAACCAGGATATGATTTTGGAAATCTGCCTCAGGGACAATGTTCTCCTCCCAAATCTTTATTTTTATCTTGTGGCTCTCTGTGAGGGAAAATAACAGGCAGGGGATGCTTTTTGACACCCCCACATTCTCCAGGATATGTCTCAATCAGTCAAAAATCATCTCTTTTGCGTCACATTCTCCACCTGGGAATTGCAGGTGACTATAGAAGAAGAAATGCACTTTGGCAGTCGCTTGTACTTCAACGTCAGCGAGTTTAAGGGCTCTGGGTATGTGGGGGTAGGAGGGACAAGAAAGGACGGTGAAAGCACGAGGGCATTGAGAAATCCTTAGTGTCTCCAGACAAGAGGAATCATTAAGGAGGAAAATTCCTGAAAGTAAAACCCTAGTAGCCAATAAGTGACATTTCCTTTATAATTGTGTCTTGTCTACACCTGGGTTTAATCTCAGCATTTTTAACGGAGCAGTTTGTGTAATGCAACACTGTCACATTATCTTAGGGAGGACAAGGAAACATCAAGGACTAGGGAAAGCGCTCTCCATATAGAGCTCTACATCCTGTCTTGGACACCTGCTCTGTCCCTGGCTGCCAATATGACTCCAGGCAAGTTATTTATTTATTATTTATTTATTTATTTATTTATTTATTTTAAGATTTTATTTATTTATTTGAGAGAGAGAGACACAGCGAGAGAGGGAGCACAAACAGGGGGAGTGGGAGAGGAAGAAGCAGGCTTCCCGCTGAGCAGGGAGCCCGATGCAGGGCTTGAACCCAGGACCCCGGGACCATGCCCTGAGCCGAAGGCAGACGCTTAACAACCTAGCCACCCAGGCGCCCCTCCAGGCAAGTTATTTAGCCCCCTGTGAGCCTCCACCTTCTCATTTAAAAACTAAGGATAATAGCATTTCTCTCACAATGTCATTTTGAGCATGAAACTTCAAGGTATCTGAGTAAACCAGTGTCAAGTTCTTCGAGTATTAGTCACACTCAAGCAACCGTTGTCACAGTGGGTGGGGAGGAACTGAATAAGAGGATAAAACTGAGGGAGAAGTTTTTTTCTTGTAACGACAGCTTTTGAAGGGGAGAAAAAACTTCAAGTATTCTGTAAGCATCCACTTTTATGTCCAGCAACAGAGCAGACACAGATGTGATGCAAGAGACATAGCTCCCTTCTTTAAGGGCTTCACAGAGTCAGTGAGGAGGTAAGACAGGTGCAAAAGACACATGCAAAAAATAAGCAATCCAAGAGCCAATGTCAAATAAGCAATGTGGTTGGAGCCATAATGGGTCAGGAGCAGTTTACAGAGGTCAGGTAGGGCTTCATGGAGGAAATGAACTCATGCTGTTTCTGTAAGAATGGCTAGATAGAGAAGAATGTTGCGGTCTGTCCTTGGGATCCCAGGAACCAGTCGAGCTGGGTAAAGGATGACCTGCTATCCACAGCAACAAATACTTTCTGGCCCTTCCTCCATGATGTGCCAGAAGAGCACCTGGAAGCTTAAAAAATGCAACCAGTGTAACAACGAGGTGAGGTGATATGTGAAAAAGCCAGCCAGACATGAATCACCGACTCCACATGAGCCATGGGCTTTAAGGCCATACCTAATTGAGAACAAAGTATAGTCAGAGGACCCAAGGGAAGAACACTAGGCTACTCTCGTCATTTAGAGCTGGAAGACGTGGCCATGGCTTAAGGTCCAGAGGGGCAGGTCACTCAGGACCATGCTGATGATGCAGGGCAGTTCCAGAACTGTAGTCATTCCCAGACTAGCTACTGCTCTAACAGGGACTTTCTCTAAGGTTGGAATCTCAAAAGACAGTTGCACCATAAACACAGCGTCTTTTTTCTTTTCTTTTCTTTTCTTTTTTTTTTCTCCTGAGAATAAAAAACTTGGAACTCTCTGAGTTTTAATTTCCTCACTAGGAAAATGAAGAGGCTTAACTACAGTATCACCGTAAACATTCTTCCTCATTTTTCTGCCATACTGGAATTATTCTCCATGTTCTTCTGAACACTTTCTCCTCAGTTGACAGTTGGACATTATCAAGATTGTCCTTGATCAGTGAAAGTAAAATTTAGGGGGACAATGAGAACAAATATTAGCAGAGCACACTCGCATGCATAGGGTCTTTGTGGTGACCCCAAGGAAACTCTGAAGTCCCCTGTAAGAAAATATTTCAAGAAGATAAAGCTGTCTTCTGTAAATCAGGCGACTGGCTAAAGTGATCTATCACCTTGAAAGTGTACATAAGAAACAAAGTAATGTGAGGATAAAATCAATATTATTAAACTGGATGGACCAAGGGACTCGGATCTTTGTAGTTCCTCACTTGGTAATATCTGAGTTTTCTTTCACTGCACAAAAAAGTTCATGTCTGCCAGGTGCTTTCAGCTCCTTAGAAGAAATGTACTTAAATAAAATATGAGGTGTCACCTTGAGTGGTGAGCTTTGACCTCCAAATCCAGGGAGTATGGGTTTAAATTCAGGGAACTGGAAACTCATTTGTTTCGCTTCACAGCTCCTTCCGAGTCCTCTGATTTGCTGTTGGGCTTCATAGTGTAGATCTGGAGGTGAGTCTTATTTTTACCTATAACTCAAGGTTTGGTTCTCATTAAACGATGGTATTTGGCAATCCAACAATTCTAAGGAAAAACAAACTACAACTTAACATGTGTTCAGTGGCTCTCCTGCTCTTGGCTTCCTTCTAGGAATCGCTGTGCTGTATCGGAAACCGTTTCCTTTCCCAGCCAGCGCAACTCCACTCTTATCTGAGATCTAGATCTTAACCAAACACCCTTACAATAAACCAGACAGCCCTATGTTTGATACCATTAGCCTCTGACCTCTGAAGAACTTCCTCAGAAGGGAGCCAGTTCTGAGACTAAGTTAACAAAAACTTGGTCATCCAGAGAGGTCCAGAGCCAAAAGAATAGGAGTAGCTTTTAACTTTGAAAAGGCAAAAAGTTTTCTCCATTGAGTAGGGTTGATTGGAGTGGGCAGATGGGAAGAGAGAATAAAAAAGGAAGGGACC
This sequence comes from Phoca vitulina, assembly GCF_004348235.1. Lineage (NCBI taxonomy): Eukaryota > Metazoa > Chordata > Mammalia > Carnivora > Phocidae > Phoca > Phoca vitulina. The sequence goes on along the minus strand of NW_022589721.1, from coordinate 17,307,375 downwards.
TTTTGAAAGTCATGCTATTACAGATTAAATATGGATTGCCTGACACCCACCTAACTCAGACCCAACATTTCAACATGTTCTCTTCAAGGTCTTAATGGGCAGGGACTGCAATTATATTTTGAAACAGATAACTCCTTAAAAGTATCACTGATGCTCCTTAGTACTATAAAGTTTGTATAATGAGACTAAGCACAAAAAATTACCTGTAATATTAAATACTCAGTTATTTCACATGAGGAAAACTCACTAGGAAGAAGTTTTTATGTCCACACTGAACTCATTGCAGGATGACCTTTTAGTTAGAAAATTTGTTAGGCAGATGGGCACCTGGGTGGCTCAGTCGGGTAAGCGTCTGCCTTCGGCTCAGGTCATGACCCCAGTGTCCTGGGATCGAGCCCCACATCAGGCTCCCTGCTCAGTGGGGAGCCTGCTTCTTCCTCTCCTCCCCTCTCATGCTCTCTCGCTCTCTCTCTCTTTCAAATAAATAAATAAAATCTGTAAAAAAAAAAAAAAAGGAAAAAGAAAAGGAAATTTTTTAGGCAGAATATGATTTCCCTAGTGCATCTTCTGGTCAGAATATCCAAGTTAAAGATATTTTTCAGGTCTTGGCAATTAAAACTTACATATCTGCATGTGAAAATTTAGAAAGCTAAGGAAGCAAGGTGGACCAAATGAACTCAATCGTTCACTGTGAGGATCTTTTTTTTTTCAAGTCAAATTGAGTAAGCAGATTTGAGATGCAGAAAATAGAATTACTACAGCTAAAATCCCAGACAGGAAAATATGGAATTGGGTGGTATTTATTACTCCCCACAGTAATCATCCCAACAGGCACAAGCTGAGGATTGACTCAACCAATTTTATTTTGTTTGGGTGTTGATTGTGTTGTTTGCATTCCTTTCTGTTGCCAAAGGATGAAGGAAAACCTGAAATCTGAACTAAAAGTTCTAAGCAATGGTGAAAAAAACATTCTCTTTTCTGTCACTTATTCCAGTGAATCCCTTGGGAAAAAAAATCATTTTTGTCATTAATCGAAATGTAATAAGTTGCAGATAGGTTGATAGAATCACTGTTCTATCACTGCATCTCATACAGGTGTTGGGTATCCTGTCCATCCAGCCTAGGGCAGGTATTGGTCATTAAAAAAAAAATATTTATTTATTGAGAGAGAGAGCATGCAAGTGTGAGTGGGCAGAGGGGCAAAGGGCAAGAATCAAGCAGATTTCCCGCTCAATGCAGACCCCAATGTGGGGCTCAATCTCATGATCCATGAGATTACTACCTAAGCCGAAACCAAGAGTCAGACTTAACTGACTGAGCCACCCACGCACCACGGTTATTTTTAATTAGAAAGGCACTCCATAAAGAAAGAGGAAGACTTTAGAATACTTTAGAAAAGTGCATTCATTGCAAGTCTCAAAAAGCCAAGTTAGCCATGGACCTGGGCTATAGGCTGGCTCCTACAGTGTCTCAGAAGAGTGGGAAGCATTAAGCCAATCCACACACAGACTACAAGAATTAAGTATCCAATAATATAGGTTGGTCCTATAGAACCTAAAAGAATAAAAAAGACATAACCCCAACTTTCAGGAAATTGATAACCTAGCAGTGGGCCACATATGTTAACAACTAGTAACTATAGCATGGTAAGTGCTATGTTACTGACTTGAAGAAAGGATTATTGGGCAGAAGGAAAGCCAGAATTAGTTCTGATTAAGAATTCAATTCCAGGGGGGCCTGGGCGGCTCAGTGGTTAAGCGCCTACCTTCAGCTCAGGTCATGATCCTGGGGTCCTTTCACCTTTCACCTTTCCTTTTCACTTTTCACTCTTCACTCACTCATGAGTGAGCCCCTCATCTGCCTCCCTGCTCAGCAGGGAGTCTGCTTCTCCCTCTCTCTTTGCCCCTCCCCCTGCTCATTCTCTCTCTCTCAAGTAAATAAATAAAATCTTTAAAAAAATGTTAAAAAAAAAAGTCTTGGAACAAACTATATTTCAATGCAATACTACCATGACTCCTGCCATCTGTATAACCCTGGTCCTCACTTTTCTCATTTGCAAAATAGGAACAGCCTTTTGCTGGGGCTATTGTGAGAATCAGATCTAAAGACAACACTTGGCCTGTAAAATGTGTACTAAACTGATAGTCTCAGAACCACAGGACAAATGAAAATTCAATAGCGACAGGGTCACTAACCATTTTAGGCAGGAGCCTGCTTCCTCTCCTGCTCCCCCCTGCTTGGGCTCTCTCTCTCTCTGTCAAATAAATAAATAAAATCTTTAAAATAATAGAATTCCAAAAAAGAAAAGAAAAGAAAAGAAAATTTCTCCACAAATACCCTCCCCACAGAGCACTACTCCATCATTATAGCTTACTTTCTTGGACTCTTAAAGGTTTTTTTCAGACTTCAAAAATGTAAAGTACTATTTATCAAGAAGTTGCTACCTGTGAAAAAGTTAAGCCCATTCACATGAGATCTATTCAAGGATGATGAAAGGAAAGCTTTATTTTCCCCATGTTTGCAGCTAAGACAAAACTCAGAGATGATAAAACTAAAGTCACACAGCTACTAAGAAGCAGTATTTGATATAATTCCAGAACTCCTTGTCATTGGGTTCAAACTTTTGCCCCAGCTCGATCTTGTTCCTATTTAAACACAAACCCACTCGCAATAAACTCAAACCAGCATGAAATGGAATAGGGCTGGGAGGTTAGAAGGACAAGGGAAAAGAAGACTTTAAAGGGGATCATGAGGGCACCTACATAAAGTTTGTAATTTCTGATTTTTCTGAGAGTGACTCCTTGAGGGGACTTTTATGGTATGGAAAGAAAGGAAAGAGAAAGAAAGAGAGAAGGAAAGAAAGAAAGAAAGAAAGAAAGAAAGAAAGAAAGAAAGAAAGAAAGAAAGAAAAAAGAAAGAAAGAAAGGAGGGAGGGGGGAGGGAGGGAGGGAAGGAAGGAAGGAAGGAAGGAAGGAAAAGAAAGAAAGAAAGAAGAAAGAAAGAAAGAAAGAAAGAAAGAAAGAAAGAAAGAAAGAAAGAAAGAAAAAGAAAAAGAAATTCTGCTATATATGTGTGTGTGGTGCATACATATATAGTGCAGAATACACAAATAATGAACTAAAAGTTTTGCTGAGCTTTTCTCACAGAACACAATCAAGTCAAATATTGGAAAGGGGCTGTCTTCCTCCAGGCCACTTTCCCATAAATAGCACAAGAGATGAACTCTTTTCATGATTCTCGGTTATGTAAGAGACAGATCTTGGACTCAGCTGTCCCTAAAATCAATGAATCAATCCGAGCATCTCCTTGGAGGTAAGGGGAATGACTGCTTTATGGGCAGCCAGATTGGGGGTCAGAGAGGGGCCGACAAGGAAAAATGAAGTGGCTCCCAGGGCCGGTATGTGAGGGGAGGGGGGATTTATATATACATTAATAAATTAAACACATCCCATTAATATCATCTTCATCATTCACAAAATAAATACAACAGCCTAGCTCCCTCCTCCCTTCTCTGCATGTCCTGAGTTATAGGGTTGGGATTCTTTTTCACCTTTCAAACAAATGCAGTTAAATTAGTCTCGATCAAATCCTCGTTTTAGAGAGGAGAGAATACAGCGGAAGGAGAGCGAAGTTACAATATTTTAGACTGGTTGATTTTTATATTTTCTCCTCTAAAGCAGGAGAGTGATACACCCCCCAAATGATCATACGAGAGGATCTAAACAAAACGTTGGCGAAATGAGTGGAGTGTAAACAGATCTTCACAGATGGTAGCTGTAGTCGTTGGCATTACTGTTTTAAATATTATTATTGTGATTTTTAGAAACATTCTATAACAATTAGCCCCTCGCCTTGGTGTGAATCTGATAATATCTTCAGATGTAGATTACCTTTCCTTTTTGTTCTGGTTCCTATCCCTTGGTTTGAAAATGTGTTTCTTAAGATCTTTTTCTATTTAACGTGGTCCTTTAAACACGGTCCAAATTATCTGTAAAATTTCCATTTTTGCCCATCTAGTCCTTCATATTTCATCTTCTCACAATCCCTTTAGCTTATAAAGTTCCCCTTGTGCCATTTCCCCTCCCCCACAACACCCTGGGTTTCCCCCTTTCCTTCTCAGTTTTCCCACGTCGCTTTCTGCGGTCCCTTCAGCACCTTTGACCACTGACAGCCAGCTAATCACTGCCCATTTCTTTGCTGATGGCCAACTGGCCTTTGGGGAACTTTATGTCACGGTGTCATTGAGTCCTTTAGATGTTCACGAGTCAATCTGGGAACTCAAATTCTAAATTGAAAACATATTTCAGCAGAAATGAGATGCAGATTTTCTGTACATGGAGAGCTTGTTGGAACTATACGAGGTGGTGCCATTGTAGAGAAAGGGGGAAACAGACAAAGGGAGCCCTGCTCTCAAAGGCCATGACCCAATTCTTCCTTTTGGAGGGTTTCCAATCAATTATTTCCTCTCCTTTTTAAGTCTTAGCCTTAGCCTCGACCATTTTGGGGTGGCATAATGAGGAAAGCTGATAGGATCTGAGAATATGCCTCACTGAAGTATGGACAGAGCAGTCCACATTTTAAAAATGGAATACAGAACCCTTCTTCCATCTGCTGGCTCCAACCCATACACACAACGATCAGAAGTACCCGCGTCTTTTCCTGAGATGGCCCAACACTTGCCACAAAGATTTAGAAGAAGCACAAGCTAATGTTTCCTCTCCTATCCCCTTAGACTTAAGATTTATGGGACCCTCCCTCTGTGGGGAAGGTTAAGTGCTGGAATTAAAAGCTTCCCTCCTCATACACGTTTTATTCTGAATCCCTCTACTTTTAAGGGCATTTGCTATTTTCAGCTTCCCATTATCATAAAGATTTGCAGAACAGAGAAAAATGTAATTATTAAAAATAAGACAGATTTCAAATCAGTAATTAAAATAACAACTAGGGGAATGTTCATCTCCTCCACTGAGCCTTAGTGTTTCATTCACTAGAAATTAATTATCATCTCATATTGTATAATTTTCCAGTATCCATTGTATTGCCTACTGTAATTGTCATCTAAAAACAGGGTTGTTGGGAAAATAATTACTCCTCATAATAAAAATCAAGATAACTAGCAATTGTTCAGTGATTTCTATATTCTGGGAACTTTCTTTAATGTTCATATTAGGGGTGGAATGATAACTGCTATTTTAAAAAGACTCTCTAAAACTCAGTGGTTCAAAGGAGAAAGAACTTTATTGCTCACTCCACATGAGAGTCCAAGACTCTCCTCCTTATGGTCACTTGGAGACCAATGATGTAGCCATCCTTAAGACAAAGCTTCGAAGTTTCTGAGAGCCAGCTTCATTTCCTTCGTTAGGAGGCAGAGAAAAAGAGTAGATACAGAATCAAAACGTTTTTCTTAAGCAAGTAAGGAGGAACCCAGCTACAGCTCTGCTACTGAAATAAGAGAGAGAATGAATTTTCGTAAACTGGAGTTGGGATTTCAGTATTTGTATAGAAATAGCACTTTATGGGATATTATCCGACTCAATCTTGAAGAATAACTTATGAAGAAAGATTAAAAGACACATACCTGCAAACACCCACCATAACGGCTGAAATACTGTAAGGATGTAATAAGTTGAAATTATTACTTGTAGTTTCTTGTTGTTACTGCTATTTACAAACATTTGATGGGCTGTGACTGTATTTGATTTGCATCATACAGTATGAGATGTTGTGTCTGAGATGGAACTCCAAGACTTTTATGTTGTAAGTGGAAATACTATGAATTTAAAGTGGCAAATAGTTATCTGCTTTTCAAGATGCAGAAGGTTGAACTTGAGAGCAGACTATTTCTCCAGTGAGGGGGCAGGAATCAAAACTTAAAAGACCCTTTTAGTTATCTAATTGTAAAATTTTAAAATAAGGAAAAGAAAAATCTTCTATAATGAAGATATACCCCATAGCTTCAAACTGACTAGTGTAACAATGGAACAGTTTGGGGGATAGCTGAACTATCTCTCCGCAGACTCTGTTTCCCTCCAACATAGTTCTTCTCTATAAATGGAATAACATAGCCTCATGCCTGCATGTATTGCTTATTTATAAGGACATGGCTACGTGTCTGTGTGATTCCCTTACATTAGATCTTTGCTCGTGGCTTTCCTGACCAGCAGTGCTCCTTCTCCTAATGAACATTGTTAGTGATTGGTCATGTGTGAATGAGTTCACTCTATCCTATGTTATTTGCACGTGAGGTAGTAGACCTTAACCAAATAATCTCATGTCTCAGCATAGAATTAAGTAGCTGACAGTGAAGAAAAGGACATAAGGGCAGAAGTGACATCCTTTAAAGCACACAAAATAGCTTTGGGTTAAAAATGGTCCTAGATTTTTACAGTCTAAGTGGCAATGATACGATTCAGGACATTTTTCTCCTGACTTTACCTTTAACCCAAGAGTGAACTAGCAGGAAAAATGAGTGAAAGTGAATATTCAATGGCAAATAAAGACTATGATAATGACTTAAACTTATGTAATAGTTTACCCTTTCCTAAAAAAAAAAAGACGGCCATATACTTAATGAATATGATCAATTCATTACATTGTTGCACCTCCTATGCACTAAGTCTCCATCTTGTGTGTTAAAAAATAATCATGTACAGGATAATTTGCAACAACATGGATGGACTAGAGAGTATTATGCTAAGCAAAGTAAGTCAGTCAGAAAAAGACAAATACCATATGATTTCAGTCATATTCGAATTTAAGAAACAAAATAAACGAGCAAATATAAAAAGGGAGAGAGAGATCAACCAAGCAACAGACTCTTAACTATAGAGAAATAACTGATGGTTACCAGAGGAGGTGGGTGGGGGGAGGGGTGAAATAGGTGATGGGGATTAAGAGAGCACTTAACCTGATGAGCGTTGAGTCAGTCATGTACGGATTGTTCAATCACTACATTGTACCCAGGAAACTAATCTAACACTGTATGTTAACTATACTGGAATTAAAATTTAAAACTTAATTTAAAAATAGGCTACAGGATAGATGCAGCCTTTGCTAGACAGGTGAGGCAGCATTTTAAACAATAAAATAATAAACACATACAGTAGTTGCAACTTTTGCTAAGTCCTAGAGAGTAAATAAAAATGATAGTGCTATAAAGAATAATAAGGGGAAAGATCTGCCTTAGAAAGGGTAGTGAGGGAAGTTCTATCATTTAAACAATAAAGAAAAAAAAGGTTTGGAGAGATTAAGTGACTGGCCCAAGGTCACACGGGCCATTAAGAGGCAGAGCTAGATTCTAGACCCAACCCACAAAGCAGAAAAATGGGAAAGAGAAGAGTCTTCATGTTTGCATTTGATGATTTGAAAGCTGCAAGGCTTATATTACTCTTAAAATAGCCAGGAAGAAAACTGTATCTTTTTGCTGTCTACAGTCTTAGATTGAGTAGACTTTTGAGCGTGGAACAGAAACAAGAACATGCCTCTCACTCTTCCAGGGAATAAGCAGCCTCGAGGCTTGTTGACAGAACAGGGCTCATGGAATAGAAATCGATGGTGACAAATCCAGTCATTGCTGCCATTGGCTCTTCCCGCTAGCTGACACGTCACCAGCAGAACCGTGGAGGAGCTTTTCTCTATTTGGCTTCTTCGCCAGCCTGCCTACAAGTCAGGCACATTCCTTCGGGAGCCATTATCAGGCCTCCAGGAACCCGCCATGGCTCCCGAGATAAGACGCCTCAGTTGAAGGATGTTCAGCTGTTTCAAAAAAAAAAGCTCCCAGTTGTCCAATTATTTTTTTCTCCCTTCAAGATTTCTCCAGATATTTAGTTAATGGGTTAAGGCTTAGTGAGAATAGAGAGAAAAATTTCCGTTTCATGCCCTGGCTTTAGTTCATGCCTCCTCCTTTCCAAACTTCTTTGCATAAAACGCCCACTGTAAATTATACCTCTACCCTGAAGAGGCTTCCAATACCTGACTGGAAGGATTTACCCTAGGGGGCCTTGGTGGCTCAGCCCGTTGAAAGCTGACTTCCGCTCAAGTCATCGTCCCAGGGTCCTGGGATCGAGTCCCACATCAGGCTCCCTGCTCAGCGAGGATAAATAAATAAATAAAATCTTTAAAAATCAAACAAAAAAGATCTCCCCCTTTCCTCAATTCTCATCTCATCCATCGTTTCTGCTGCTTATCATGAAACAATTGAGCATGGGGTGGAAAAAAGAGCAAAAAAGAAAAAAGAAACTGCTAACATTAATGGAACACACACTTGTTGTTTCATGATTTTTACAGAACTCATCGTCAGAGCAAATCTCTGAGCCAGAGATTATGAGGATGGTAATAAAGGTGCTATTTACTGAGCACTTACTCTCCAGCAGTACTGAGCACTTATTCTCCAGGAGTACTGAGCACTTTCCTGGACTCCTCACTTACCCGCATCAGGGCACAATCCCACCAGGTGCGTCTCATTCTCTTCACTTCCCAGGCGAGGAAACTGAGAACCCTAAAAGTTCACAAGGCCACTCCTGACCCCTACATTAGCTCATATGATGCCTTTTCTGCAAAAGATAAAAAGGTCCCTCCAAGTGGGTGCATCCCAAGGGCATATGGTTTAGCAAGTGAAGATGTCTCTGTGCTAATAAGAAAAATAAACCTCTTCTTCCAAGGGGAAGCAGCTCTTGCGCCAGGGCACTAGGCTTAAGGAGCAGAGTAGAGGCTGGATTTCAGCTCCTATTCACTTCTGAGCCTGACTCCCCGGGGCAGGGAAGAGCCTGCCCAAGCATCGTCTGCAGTGATGCAGACACACAGAGCTAAGAAATACCAGAGCTGGAGCTTGAACTCGAGGCTGTGTGATTCGGAGCTTGTAATCTTATCAACAAACAACCATGCCTTTGGCTGTAGTGGATTTCCCTGCACACGGATTTCCAACAGCAGAGGGCTGTTTCTTGAATGCGATTTAGAATGCTTGGAGGTCAAGAATCATGTCCAATGAAACCCAGAACCCCGTCGTGTAACTTTGCACCCCAAAACAGCTCCAAATCCACCTGTCGTTGGGTTGCTTGCTACACTGAGAAGGTGTTAAGGGCAGGACAGCCAACCTCACCATACAGGGCCCCGGGGGACCAGGGGACAAGCAGCCAAGCAGCCAGTTTTCCCTCTCACCCCACCCCCACTGTAATAGTGCCCATGCCCATTTGTCCTCAGTAGTAGACATCAGCATCCCTGGCCTCGGCACAGTCATCTGAAACACGGACCTTCCGTGTTAACTGATGCTCTCACAACATCATTAAATCAAACCTCCGGACGAGCCCATGCCCAAAGTTAATGAGACAAACCATGAAATAGATCCCAGATATCAGAGCCTCGTTCTTCCAGTTCATTATCCTTTCCAAGGCTCCAGCTACTCCTACCCCTGTGTCTCTTTTGCTTTCCCACCAGCCTTTATGTGGGGGTATCCCTTTGGGGAGCAGAGGGGAGGCTGGCCAGATTTCGCCCACTGAATGAACAGGCTGGGAAACCCGAGAGGCTTTTAAAAACAGCATCACAAACCTTTGCACCTTAGACTTTTAGATCGGTTCATTAAGAAACTTAGAGATCCCCTGGCCCAAGCCCTGCCATCCCCAGATGAGAACACTGTGGGGCTGAAAGATAGAGGACGTCACCACCTCTTCGTTCCCACCACTGTGTTCCTTCGGTCCTGTCTATATTTTTTTCCCCCACCTGAAGTTAAATCCCAGGCAACATATTGTTCCATCTACATTCTTCTTTCCTATTGAGAAAACTTTTTTTTTCCCAGAACTTTTTAAATTTTATTTTAGGCTTGATGTATCTACTCTGGTTTTTCTTTTAGTAATACAATTAAATAACAATTATTTTTTTAAAGATTTACTTATTTATTATTTGAGAGAGAGAGAGCACAAGCAGAGGGAGCAGCAGGCAGAGGGAGAGGGAGAAGCAGGCTCCCCACAGAGCAGGGAGGAGGACACGGGGCTTGATCCCAGGACCCTGGGATCATGACCTGAGCTGAAGGCAGATGCTTAACAGACTGAGCCACCCAGGCGCCCCTAAAAACAAAATTTTTTAAAATAGCAGACATATCCTGGGACTGAGATCTAAAGGTCTTTTGCTTTGGGCTTTTTTTTGTTTGTTTTTTGGAGGAGAGGAGACAGTCCCCCCCCCCCCCCCCCCCCCCCCCCCCCCCCCCGCCGCCTTTTTTTCCGTATCTCCTCCAGGCCTGCTAACTCTGGCTGCCCTTGGGACCTGGATCTCAGGGTGGCATCGGCACTCACAGAAGCTGTGTCTGAGTGTAAGGGTGCAAACACTTGGGCTCATCAGTTTGCAGACAGGAGACGTGTGTGTGTGTGTGTGTGTGTGTGTATGTGTGTGTGTATGTGTGTTGTTTGGGGCTTGGAGGGTTGCACCCCGTCTGTCCTCCCTCTCCCCGGCCCAAGCAGCAGGCTCAACTTCAGTCCCAAGTGACTCAGCAGGCTTTGCTAGCCAGGCCCAGCCAAAACACTGCCCACTTGGCAAGGAGAGGGGGTGTTCCCCCAATTGCTCAGGGACCTGGCAGCGCTGAAAGGAACAGCGCGGGTCCCCTCCCTTGCTGCCTGGGGAGGGGTGCACGGAGCAGGGCAGCATGCAGGCGCGTCATCCCAGGCTGCAGGCATGCCTCCCCCACCCAAACCCTTCACCACAGGTCCCGCCCTCCTACAAAACACAACAACCTGAAACACGAAGAGCAGCTTTGGCTGAGCAGTCGGCTTTCCCCAGGGGGGCTCGGGCTAATCACAAACAAGGCGCAGTGCGTACGGTACGCGGGGATCCCTTCAGCCCCCGCCCAGTGACGCAGGCACAGCTGAAGTGGGGTGGACACGGCCTCTGTGAGCGGCCACACAGCGGCACGCTGGGGTCTGGGTGGGGTGGCAGGTGGGTCCCGGGTTGGAAAGAGGCCAGGGATCCCAGATGCGAACAGTCACTCCCAGGAAAGGACGCTCTTTGCTAGCTCATTTATTCAATCCAGACACACTCCACAGGCCCGGGGCTGGGCCCTAGAGAAATCGTGGCTATAAAGGCTGGGAGACGGTGGTAAAGGTTCTTACGAAATGCACAGGCCATGGTCTCTCTCTTCGGAGAGCGCGCGGTCTAGTTGGAAAAACAAAAAGAGAGGGATGGTGGTTGACAAGGGGATGGGCTCTTTGAAAGAGGTGTAGGGTCCGGACGTTCCTCTTTTGCCTCTGATTTTAAGAAGCACTGTACAGGGGCGCCTGGGTGGCTCAGATGGTTAAGCGTCTGCCATCGGCTCAGGTCATGATCCCAGGGTCCTGGGATCGAGCCCCACATCAGGCTCCTGGCTCAGTGGGGAATCTGCTTCTCCCTCTGCCTCTGCTTCTCTCCCTGCTCATGCTCTCTCTCTCTCTATCTCTGTGTCTCAAATGAATAATAAAGTCTTAAAAAAAATAATATGTTAAAAAAAAAAAAAAAAAGCACTGTGCACTTGCCCTTCAGCAACAGTACACGTGGGGATTTGCTCAAGTGTGCCTTTTACTTGGATGTCTTTCCCCAGTCTCTCCACCTGCATAATTAGAAATTAACCTCCCAGGGGTGCCTGGGTGGCTCAGTCCTTAAGCGTCTGCCTTCGACTCAGGTCATGTTCCCAGGGTCCTGGGATCGAGCCCCACATCGGGCTCCTCGCTCAGCGAGAAGCCTGCTTCTCCCTTTCCCACTCCCCCTGCTTGACTCTCTTCTTGACTCTCGCTCTCTCTCTGTCAAAAAATAAATAAAATCTTGAAAGAAAGAAAGAAAGAAAGAAAGAAAGAAAGAAAGAAAGAAAGAAAGAAAGAAAGAAAGAAAGAAAGAAAAAGAAAGAAAGAAAGAAAAGAAATTAACCTCCCAGAGTCAGCTCAGGCTTGCCTAACTGTTCAGTCTTCCTGACACACCCCGCCATTGCTAAGAATACCTATAATAATGATAATTAACTGCTTGAAATAGAGAATCCAAAAGAAAAAAAGGCCAGTGGCTTAGTAATATAAGCTTATTGTCTCTCTCATATAAAAAGGTATCCAGAAGGATGCATTCTCATGCTGTTATGGCAGTTCTGTGGGGTCATAGTAATCTTTAGCATTTGGCTTCCATTCATAAAGTCACAGCCCTGGGGCACCTGGGTGGCTCAGTCTGTTAAGCGTCTAATTCTTGGTTTTGGCTCAAGTCCTGAATTCAGGGTCTTCAGATCAAGCCCCCCATTGGGCTCCGTGCTCAGTGAGGAGTCTGCCTAAGACTCTCTCTGTCCCTCCTCTCCACCCTCTCTCTCTCTCAAATAAAATAAATAAATCTTTAAAAAAAAAATAATAGTCACAGCATGGCTCCTAGAAACTTAGCCAACAAGCTCTGTTCATTTTTCATTGGCCAAAACTTAGTAACAAAGCCACACTTACACAGGAGGCTAAGAGTGTTTTTGCTTGTTGTTGTTGTTGTTGTTGTTTGTTTTTTACAAGTAGGAACATTCCCCAGGATTCTATTAGAAAGAAGAGAGAATGAAAGGGGAAGGTGTGTGAAATTATGTCTCTGTCACACCATTAATTAAATATTTATGTCAATAGTGCTTTTTCCTTCTAGATACCTCACTTGACTCTGTTTCCAGATCTGCCTGATTTTTCTGGGTCTTTTTTTTTTAATTTTCCCTTTTGCATTTCAGTTATTTAAACACATTGATTTTGTCATCTCTAGTTGGAATTCTTTTTTTTTTTTTTTTTTTTTAAAGTAAGCTCCATGACCTGCACTGAGATCAAAAGCCAGACACTTGGGCACCTGGGCGGCTCAGTCGGTTAAGCATCTGCCTTCGGCTCAGGTCATGATCCCAGAGTCCCAGGATTGAGTCCCGCATTGGGATCCCTGCTCAGTGGGGAGTCTCCTTCTCTCTCTTCCTCTGCTCCTCCCCCAATCCTTCTCTCTCTCGTTCACTCTCTCTCTCACTAACAAATAAAATCTAAAAAAAAAAAAAAAAAGAATCACTTAACCAACAGAGCCACCTGGGTGCCCCCCAGTCAGAATTCTGTATCTGAGGTTCTTATGCTGGAGTGTGGCCTAATTCTGCGTCTGCTAATTCTCTCCTGGTTGTTTGTTCCTTAATGTGTTTTGAAATGTTAGATTGTGAGCTCATTGTCCTCAGAGTTTAATCTGTGGAAATTTTCAAAATAGGATGAATGCAAGTCTTTCTATAGTGATTTTGCATTTCTTTCTGCAGTGGTAGAAACAAATGCTTCTAATACCAAAACTCAGGAGGAATTAGTCTGCAGTATAAATCCTCAGTAGAAACGTTTTTTTTTCCTTATCTATAGCCCAGTTGGAGAGAGATTTTCTTGCTATCAACCTGATAGGTAGAGTTTTCTACTATTCCAATTTTTTACTTTGGATGTAGACCTTCCCAGATTCTGGACCCAAATGAGGGATGTCAGTCCCAACTCCCAGTGAGGCACAGATTCAAAGTTTTCTTTCCTGTTCCTGGTTAGATATCAAAAACTAGTTATCCTATAAAGAAGATGTGGTATATATATACAATGGAATATTATGCAGCCATCAAAAGGAATGAGAGCTTGCCATTTGCAATGACGTGGATGGAACTGGAGGGTGTTATGCTGAGCGAAATAAGTCAATCAGAGAAAGACATGTATCATATGACCTGACTGATAAGAGGAATTCTTAATCTCAGGAAACAAACTGAGGGTTGCTGGAGTGGGGGGTGGGGTGGGAGGGATGGGGTGGCTGGGTGATAGACACTGGGGAGGGTATGTGCTATGGTGAGCACTGTGAATTGTACAAGACTGTTGAATCACAGATCTGTACCTCCGAAACAAATAATGCAATATATGTTAAAAAAAAAAAAAAAAAGAAGAAGATAGCGGGAGGGGAAGAATGAAGGGGGGGGGAAATCGGAGGGGGAGACGAACCATGACAGACAATGGACTCTGAAAAACAAACTGAGGGTTCTAGAGGGGAGGGGGGTGGGAAGATGGGTTAGCCTGGTGATGGGTATTGAGGAGGGCACGTTCTGCATGGAGCACTGGGTGTTATGCACAAGCAATGAATCATGGAACACTACATCAAGAACTAGTGATGTAATGTATGGTGATTAACATAACAATAAAAAAATTTTAAAAACTAGTTATCCTATACACTTGTTGTGGCAAGCATTTCATAATGTATATAATTGTCAAATCACTATACCATATACCGGAAGCTATACATAAACTTCCATTAAACAACTAGTTACCCTCATCCTTCTAACCTCCAGAAATGTTTTAGTAGATGTCTATATACCTAACAACTTGGCTTTTAGTTATGCTTTGTTTTTAACCCTGGGGACATAGTTTATCTTCTTATGCATTCAAAAGAAATGTATGCGTGGCACCTGGCTGGCTCAGTGGATGGAGAATGCAACTCTTGATTTCAGTGTTCTGAGTTTGAGCCTCACTTTCTCGGTGTAGAGATAACTTAAAGAAAAAAAAAAAAAGGAATGTACATTGTATTTTATCCATCATTTATCGGACTTTTTATTAGAAAGTGTTTTTCAAGTAATCTTGTCTGTCATAATTCTTTAACTAGGAGTCAAAGTCAAGTGTTCCTTTTAAGATGATGGGTTGCCTATGTTGAGCTTTTGAATTGAAATTCATACCATAAACATCTAAAACCCTATAAAAGAAATTGTTTGTCCTGATTGAAATGGGACCACCACAACAGCGCCTTAAGTTCTCATGATGGCTCTTGGTCTCCAGAGGGTGCCATCCAGTTAGGCCGGTCATCTGCTAGGCTGCAGTCCATTCTTCCCACAGGCTATATTTCTCTTCTCGCTTTTCTCTACCTCTGGGCCAACATCTGATTGTAAAGTTGGATTGCATTTCTACTTTGGCTCTAAAGCTCACACTACTCCTAGGAATTTAAGGAGATGGTAACAGGACATGTCTTTTTCTCTCTCTGTAGTACAACTTTGACATTTCACTCAGAGAATCCTGCCTCGGTTCTTCCCTCTGACAGTCACGAAACTATGAACTTGCAGGACTGGTGTTCAAATCCAGGTGGGCCCCTCTCCAGAAACTAAATTCTTATCAAACACAACACACTTTCGTTTTTTACTTTGTTGATTTTTTAAATTATGCACACCCTTGTTCCCCTCCTACTGTTCCTCATTTTCTTCCTTTGGCTTCAAGTACTACCCTTCAACAAGACCAGGAGGTGAAGATTCTCTAAATGACTTGTGAAGGTATGTCCCTGGTTTTTAAAGTCACCAGTGTTTCGCTATGTATTTTTCCCCCCCTGTGGTTTCTTACCAAATGATAGAGTATCACTTTTGTGTTAAAAGCTCTTGAAAAACTTCTTGGCAGGATTCAATTCGAAGCAAAATGTTCCAATTAACTTACAAACACCAAGAAATACTCCATTTATAATGGAAATGATGAGCTCATCACTGAATTTTGCTCTATGAATAAAGGACTCTGAACAATCCTACTTTTTAAAGCCTGTAAACCATTTTGATTTTATAACCATTAATCCTATCTTTTCAGTTTCTCTCTTGCCAGAAAACAGCCTATAAAAAGTCACTCTTAAAGCCAAGATGGAAGAAGCTCTTTGACAAAAGGTCCCATTCAGGGGATAAAAGAATCGTAAGCCTTGAAAGGAAAAGATTATTTAATCTACCTTCATCAGTTTCAAGAGGAGAGAGGAGAGAAGCTCAGAGAATGAAGTCACTTGCCCAGTATTGCATGAGAGCTGCATGGCAGAGTTACCTGCAAGATCCAGAGGCCAGGTGGCTTGAGCCCAGTCCAGTTTTTCTTGACAAGTCACCGTATTTTTTAAGTCTATTGTATGTGGCAGGTGTTTTGGCCTGTATTAAAAAGGTTTTGTGTAATCTGTGCTACGTCTCTGCTTGAGTGAAGGAGTGATTCGATAAATAGCTTTAGGAAACAGTGACACTACCTATCGATTGCATCTTACTTAAACCTTATTACCAATATGGTCTCATTTATTTATCTATTTACTCAATGAGAAAGAACTGCTCCACAAACTCAGCACACATGCAGTCAGAGTTCTTTTAATTTTTTATGTAATAATATAAAAACATGGTTTTTTGTTTTTTGGGGTTTTTTTGGTAGGAAGAATTTCAAGGTCTTCCTCCTGAGGTTTTACTTGGATTTCCCAAAGAACTCTAGGGACTTGTACAATTCAAAAGAAGGGATCAGGCAGGTTTCTACACTTGTACAGAGCCAGAGATATCATGCCACCAGCCCTCAACTGCTAACGATTCTCAATATTATATGAAGTTGAGGTTGAAAAGTTGTTGGTCAGTCACATAGGGAGGGTCACCTGCTGATCCAGATTCCTGAACTGACCATTGTGGTCTTTATAGAATGATCCCATTTCTTATATTCCAAATCCATTTTAGAGTACTCTGGCCATGGGTTTGCAAGGTTGCTGCTTTTTGCGTTCAAATGCAAAGCGCCTTTAAATGAGCCAGCCAAATCAGGCATGCTGGGTCATTTACTTGCTCATGTAATAGATATGTATCATGTGTCTACTGGATATGGAGTGTCTACCATGTTCCAGGCACTGTTTGGTTCTGAAGTACAATGGTCAACAACCCAGAGAAGGTCTTTGCTCTTAGGAACTTTATATTCAAGTCTTTAGGACTTGATCCAACACCTACAATCTCATGGACCTAAAATGATGACTTCTTTCCCTCTCCAGGGTTTCACAGCTAGCTTCCTAAAAAGCATATCCCTTTAAAATCTCAAAATGTAGGGGCACCTGGCTGGCTCAGCTGGTGGCATGTGACTCTTGATTTTGGGGTTGTAAGTAGGAGCCCCACACTGGGTGTAGAGATTGCTTAAAAATACAATCTTTAGGAAAAAAAATTGTTTAAATAAAATAAAATCTCAAAATTTAGGAGCTCCTTGCTGTAGAGCATGTGACTCTTGATCTTAAGGTCATGAGTTCGAGCCCCATGATGGACATAGAGATTACTTAAAATTTTTAAAAAAAATAAAATCTCAATATTCAGACAATCTGATCACTCCCTCTTTTCTTATTTACCTGCATAGTGGTCTATTTTCCCATCCTTCTAAAGGAGGTTTTTTCACAGTCTCCAGGAGACTATGTTCCCCACTCCCAACTCAATACCACACATACAAACACTGACAGTCCTAGGAGAGATGACCTAAAGTGATGGAGAAATGCACCTAAGGGAGCCTGCCTTCTGAAGGAGACCACCAAAGCAACTCCAGGCAATAGGCATCTATCCTTCTGGAGCAGAGGGTTGAGTTGGGTAGATACTACCATCAGTAATTCAAAAAAGAATTTCCTGGCACCTTACTACCTACAGAAGATATAAATATAGTATTTGAGTGAGCCAGCACAGAAATAAATAAATAAACTGAGCCAGCACTGTTTTCAAATTAAAAGGGATCCACTATCCCAATGCTTCTCAAGTTGTTTTCTAGAAAATAAGTAACCAGTAAATGCTGTGAGGTAAATCAGATTGAGAAGTCAAGTCCTGAGGACAGAAACGTTGCTTGGGGGAAATGATGGAGAACTCGTGTTCCTGAAGCCCACTCTATGTAAATGGCATGGCTTCATCTAAATTCAAAGAAAGTATGTTGACCCAATGTTAATAATATTATGATGAAGATAATTAAAAGAAACTTTGCAAATGTTGTTAGATAGTGTAGAATAGATGAGTGGAATCTCCTTTCTTTAAAGTTTGCTCCCCCATCGACCAAGAGTATAAGACTCATTCCCCAGGCAAGCCTTGTCCCCAGATCTGTACCCGAGGCCCATGTTTATGCCTTCAGCCACCAAGTACTGACTGAGTGTCTATCTTATGCCAGCTTAGGTGCTGATATAAAAACCTGGATCTACTTCTTCATGAGTGTGTGTGGAGTTAAGACATGAACTTTCATTTAAGAGGCAATAGCCAGTACAAAGGGTATTTGAGAAGGTTAATGACTTGATCATAGTTGAGTTTCAGGAAGGTGAATCTGAGGTAAGTAGGACAGGGTTGAGGAGAGGAAGTATGTAGGCAAAGTGATCAGGGGGAGGCCATCATGTCAGGGGAGATGATGAGAACTTGACCTACAGTACTGGCAGTGTAGATGGAAAAAAGAAGGAACTTTTCTCAATTTGAGTTGTTTTCGCTGAGCTACTTTGAGGTGTTGATAAAAACATTTAATATGGGGCTAAATAGAAAAATTACTACCCTTTTGATTCTTTTTTTTTTTTTTTTTAAAGATTTTATGTATTTATTTGACAGAGAGATAGCGAGAGCAGGAACACAAGCAGGGGGAGTGGGAGAGGGAGAAGCAGGCTTCCCGCTGAGCAGGGAGCCCGATGCGGGGCTTGATCCCAGGACTCTGGGATCATGACCTGAGCTGAAGGCAGATGCTTAACGACTGAGCCATCCAGGTGCCCCTACCCTTTTGATTCTTTCCTCATAACTGATTTCTGTTGCTGGGGGCAAAAGCAGGAATGGAGACAGGACATTAGTTGAATATTTGCAACCAGAATTTAATGACATAATCAACTATGAATTGTATGACTATTATAAAATAATAATATATAATATCAATTGTCCAATTTACCATGGGCATGAAAGTGTCCTGAGCTCTTTTAAGAAAAACACATTGACATCAAATATTCATAATTAACTTGATGATGGTGATAAACAGTGATTTTTTTCCCCAATGCCACACAATATAATTGAGTGAGAGTTTTCTCTTAAGGATACCAAAATTAAAGGAAGTGGCCCAACCAAACTAACTTCTGTTTGCTGAGCGTTCCGTACCATCCAATCCAGGTAGAGGAAAAATAAAATTTTTTTCCTGAATGTAGAAAAAGGATAGCCTTGGAGAAAAACCTATTTCCAACTTTTTGCCTCAGGCTTGGAGGTTAAGAAAACTTCTGCCAGAAACAAAAAGTGCACAAATGCAGAGAAGCAGGACGGTGGAGATGTGTGTGATCTGAAAAGTGACTACATGGACATAGTAATTCCTCTGTGCGGAACACCAAATGTACTCTGTGATAATCATTTCTGAAAGAAAGAAAAATATGTTGTGTTTCAGAGCAGAGTGAAAGGTTTTTAGCTCAGTATCATAAAATCACCATTAGGATGGGGGAAAACTCTGAATCCCAAAGCAACTATTAAAACAAAGACAATAACAAATAATGATCCCTCCATAAATTTATTTTGATGGTTATACCTTGTGTTCCATCTTTTGCCAAGCTGTCAGCAGCAAGACATGTAGACAGACGTAAGCTTTAAACAGTTTAACCCCGCCTAAGAGTGGAATTAGGCCAGAGACTCTCAAAGCAGTGATAGTCCATGAAGCCAAAGCAGATCCCTCCTCTGTGATGTCATGGCTCTCCTCTCATCAGAGAATAATCTCTCCAAACCCTCTGCACTGCCCCTTGCTTCTACAACTTTGGATGCATTTTCTCTATAAAAATCATACAAGTCTGTCTCCCTTCCCCCTAAAAAATCATTGCATCATTCTCAGGGAGCCCTCCTTGCCCCTGAAATAAGAGAGCCTCCCTGTTCTCATTCCCACAGGTACCGAATGGCAAGAAGAGGCCCCAGAATGGCAAGAAGAGGCCCCAGAGAGGGGAAAGGAAACCAGTTGGTGCTCCAAGTGGAAAGAGCAGTATAATAATAAAACTGCAAATAAACCATAGAATTAGAAGAGGACAGATAACTTAATGGGATGGGCAGGCAGAAGAGAACCTCTCATCAAAAGGAGAGCTTCTTAAGGGTTGTCCAGCCATTTGGAGAAGTAGTTCTGTGGCAGGTACTGTCTTCATTCTTCTGAGAGCAAGGAACTAGAGATCAAGACCTAAGAGTCTAGAGTCTGAGCCATTCATCCAGGACCTCTGTCCTGTGGAGCTGCCTGCCTTATGCCTCTGTCAGGTCAAAGCCAGCAGATATTTCCACACACACACACACACACACACCCCCAACCCGCCGTTGCCAAGGCTCATAGGAGGGGAAAGGGCATTGGTCTAACCTACTGTCTTCTGAATGTAGGGGAATGTGTGTTCTTTGGTCAGAAAGAGAGGAAGAAGGATTGCGAAAGACACAGCAGGGAGCAGTGGGGAAAAATAGACAATGACAAGCATTTTGCAGGATTTACAATCTACAATATGCTTTCACGTGCATGTTCTCATTTACCGCAATAGCTCTGCATTTTTAATATGCACTGTTTTTTACAGAGGAAAATTAAGTTAAATTTTAATTTAAAAAAATTAAAATTAAGACTCAGAAAGGGTAGGTACCTTGTCCAAGGTTGAGTGGGAAATCAAACACAAAACTGTGGCTCCAAATTCTAGCCTATTTGCTTTTTTTCTATTGCACAGGGACTTGTAGATTTTGTTTAGGGATTAATTTCTTCTTGGGGCATCCAAAGGCCAATTTTCTTAGATGCACAAACACCCATTTTCCTGGATTCTATACTAAGTCCTTTCTTCCCTAGCCAATTTTGACTCTACTGTTGGAAAACATCCAATGGCTGGTCCTGCCCCTCTTCCCTCTAGCCTTGCTTAGCAGAGCCCTAACAAGGAGACTGGCTGGGTGGTGTGCAGTCCTAATAAAGATTAGGGAAGGTCTGCTGGCCCCTATGCCCCCAGAGGGATGTGTATCCCCATGCTAGCATCACTTGCAACTGGTTGGCTTGGATTTGAGATTCACACTCCCAGAGATGGTGTTCCCTTCTTTGTGTCTCAATCCTGCCCTGAAATAGCCTATTTTGTCTTCAAGTCTCCAATGACTAAGATTTCCATCTCATGGCACAATTTCACAATAATTATGTGGTTGCTCTATATCCGATTCACCCCCACAGGCACACAGGGCACTTGGGCACTAATCTCCCTATTACTGGGTCCACGATGTCTACAATGTGATGCCCTGATAGCTACCTACCTACTTGGACTTCTGCTGACTAGCAGTTATCAGCTTATTTGCCAATAATTTTGTGAAATAGTAAAATAAATTGCCTCTATGTTTTGGGCATATAAGTGCCTAGTACCACAGATCCCATTTTACTTGGGCCAACAAGATACTTCTGTAAATGTGTGTAAAAGCAAGGTGATAATTTGTTCAAAACAACTTGGCAAGAATATTTTATATGGTAGAAAATAAGGGTCTATGTGTTTTAAACTTTCATAACACATGTATGAAAACCATACATCCTTAAATTGTCTATAGAATGAGTACTTGATAATCATGTGCCCTTAACCATCCAGGAAAGTTAGATTAGAATAAGAAACTATAGGAGAAAGTCCTTTGAGCCTCATTGTTTCACTTTGGCAAAGTGGTGGGAGAGGAGGGACAACTGAAACACACACCATACTCACCCAAATTGTTTTTCTCTGCTTAGAGAAACACAAAAGTCTAAAAGCTATCAACAGTGATTTTTGAGATAATTGGAGCCTCTATATTGAAATGCATTGGGAGTTCGTTACACCATTGAAAAGGATACAGTCCATTTGCTGTTATTTAACCACATTAATCATTATGATGAAATATGTTGTGAACTAATTCATGAATTTCATACTTAGACAATTACAGTGCTGTATGAGGTAATGACTTTAAGCGGTGACAGGTAAATTCCTTCCATGTTGGCTGCAATGAGTAAGTCCTCGCTTTCCTCTGTAGGGACCAGATATTCTGGACACACCTAAACTTCTATAGACAAACATCAGTAATGTGAAAATGAGATCCATCCATTATTACTTTAATGTTAAAGACTTCATTTTTTTTTTATCTCCTGCAAGGACTTGACGTCATTGCTCTTGACAATTATAAATTAAGCAGGGGCAGAATCCTGCCTATGCTAGGAATCTAAATTCCCAGGAATTTCACTGCCTGACCTTATGATATCTACAAACAATCAAGCATTAGCTTTGAAGTTCATTGCTTTTACAGTCTTCTCACGGGAGAACCCAGGGGCTCCGTTAGGGCAAGGACTATATTTATATTTTGTCACTGTGCCTCTGTTATCTGGCATAATACTGGCACTTAATAAGGGTTCAGTGAAGAATGACTATTCCAGGTCCTAAGATCCACCGCTAATTGCCTTTGTGATTTGGAGCTAGTATTTAATACAGCACAGGAGTTGGGTTTAAAGGACACTTACTATGTTTTCAACTCTAATATTGTACTAGTCTTTAACTGAATTCTCTGGGTGTTCACCATTTTACTATAATGACTACAGGGAAAAACACCGTTCCTCCCAAAAACATTTAAAATGAAATAATCCCCATCTCCCTCATTCAACCAATCTGTGACTTCTTAACTCAATCTCTCATCTGCCAAAGGAACACCCATTGCTCATATTTTATAAAAGGATTCTCAAATCTAACCCATTGTGGTACTAACACAGTTTCTTGCCCAGAGTAGGAAACATATGTTAACTTGATTTGATACTGTTCCCATTTTGGATTTCAGAATTTAGTTCTCCTTTGGAACCTTCATTAATGCCACTTAATCCAACCAGTACCTACCACACCTTTTAATTCGTCTATAAAATATCTCTTCTCTGCACCACCAGGAGGCAGTGTTGAAGTAGCTCTAAGCTAAAGAAAGAACCATCAGCCAGGGCACACAGTGGCACCTGATTCCCCAAGCTTGGAGGTTTCCTCTAGATTCTGCTTCAAGAAATAAGAAAAAATATCCTAACATCTTCCTCACCAAGAGATAACCAATAGTCCTAAAAGATTCATACACCAGTTGGAATCCATTTTTCTAACCTCTCTGCAGTTTATAATGCCATCATCTGGGGGCATTCCTGAAGTTTAATTTGCCACTTACCCATTCAGAACCACTCATCATTATGCTACTAATTATTTTTCTATTATCAGCTATCGAATGACTCTTGTGCTTTTGAAAGGATGTGATCAGTATCTAAGGATAGCCCTTCCTTAGAAAAATGCTTTACTTTTTAAATAGAAAGTAAGTTCTTAAGAAGACCCTAAGCTAAGGAAAGGGAGGGAAAGAGCATGTTCTTTAATACTAGGCATGTGCTGAAACCTCACAGCAACACTATGAAGCAAATGCTACCATTCCTATTTACAAGAGAGAAAACTAAAGTCAAATCTTATTTAAGGTCAGATAATTAAGTGCGCAGGATGCAGATGGGGCCTGTCTGATTCAACAGTCTGCCAGATCGAATGGCCCTGTGAACAGAAATAACAATCTAAGCGGACTGTTAAAACATGTCAAATTTGGTGAAGTCTCTCCGTTCAGTGCTCTAATCTTGGTCATAGTCCGGACACTCATCATTCTGGGACACAAAATCACCCCAGGCATTGTAAGAGAAACACTTACCGCAGGCTCACTGATGCTGTTTGTATTTGCACCATTTTTATTATTATGGGTTTATTTGATATAGCCATCCTAAGCCTCCTCCTGCCTGATTGGAAGGGCCATCCCTACTGCAGTCCTAAATTGCCTTTTCTGAAAAGAAAACAAAAAAACAAAAAAACAAGAAACATCAAAGCTCTTATCTCCACTGATTTCCAAAGGGTAAGCCCAGGAAGGTAATTTAAAAAGTAATTAGAGTCATAGTCTCCCAGGCAGGCCTCGCACCCTGTCCTAAGCCTCACAGAGTTAAGAGACAAGACTCTGTCCAGGCTTTGGAGTTTTATTTTTGGCAGTTCTAATTTTAGTCTTTTATTGACCGTCCCCTATGCCGGGGTTTGCATAATTATAGATGAAATGGCTGAATTTTCTATATGCTGGTAGAATTACTCAAACTATAGAAAATACAGTAAAGAGGCCCAGAAAGAAAAGAAAAAAGAAAAAAAGAAAAAGGAAGTTTCATGTTCATGATCTCACTTATATAGAGAATCTACAAAAGTCAAATACATGGTGTGCTTATTAGCTTGACCGTGGTAATCATTTCACTAGGTATATGGATATCAGATCACCAGGATGTACCTTAAATATATACAGTTTTTATTAAACAATAAAATGTTAACACAGAAATAAAAGAATGTACAGAGAAGGGACCTCTGAACAGAGATATGATTAACAAGACCATCCATACCATAACAAAACTTCTGGCAAAGTCTGCAGAGACAAATTAAAGGAGTAGTATAATTAATTGCCAAGATAGCAAATATCCAAGTGTGGGAGCGGTTCACCTTCACCACAGAACTAACTGATATTGTTCTTAGAGCATATGCTTCACAGATTCTAGAAGAATAATATATAAATACAGCCAGTGCACTAGTTGTCCCCTGACCATTTTTATTTGCTAAGGTGCGTGGTGAAAAATTATCGGTGCTTCCTAAAAATGAGGAGCTCTAGAACTTTGGCAAGATTTCATGAGTCTACAGATGGACATCAGGAAAATGACTGGAGTAGATCTTGTTGTGTATTTGAGCACTTCCTCCAGGAGAGGTGGCAGAAGAGCCAGAAGACATCCTACCCACATAGAACCACATCATTATCACAGTGCGATCTCCAGGAAGGAGCTAAAGAGGTAAAGCTCCCTCCCAGAGGGATGGATCGAGGGAAAGAGAAATAAAATGAATGGCCCAGGGGCAGGCTCTCGCCCCTGCTGTGAAACTCTTTACGCACAGCAGGTGGGTCATCATTTGTAATCACCTCCCCATTGATTTCGACAGTTTCCGGTGGCAATTGAGGGAGGAACTGCTAGGACCGAAGTAGGGAAATGGAAGAAAAGAGGGTGAAAGCGAATAGCTGTTTGCAAAAAAAAAAAAGCACACACACATTTAACGTAATGGCGATTTTATTGCCCACCTTGATTTTAGGAAGCTTAAAATGCGGAGCCATGTCTTCAGATGAAGGAAACGCGGCACACTGTGCCTTTCTTTGACTCCCCTGCACAGCCTTCCCCACACCCCCCTCAGCTGTCATGAAAAGCACCAAAATACAACAGTTACCACCAACTATCAAATCCCTTGGCACTAAAACTGCGGCTGAAGACGAAACCCTTAGACGTCGTCTTCAGGGAAGTTGTGGAGTCCTAGAGTTCCATACCAGCGTTGGGGGGCCTAAATAGGCAGTAAGAAACACTCATGACATTTCTGTTTTCTTGCCAGGATGGTTCATTCTCATTACACAGAGTCACCCTAGTGATTGCCAAATGAAATAGTCACCAGAGTGCCTCCAACTTAAAAGTTAGGGAATGATTTGCATCGTGATAAAATGCTTCCCATGGAATGGAGATCCTTTGACACCTCCAACCCTCCAGCATTTTAAAGGTTGTTTGCTGAGAACCTTCTCTTTTCGCACGCCTTTAACTGTCCAGCAACTGGTCCCAGCATACATAATTGGCCATTTGTGTTTTCCAGCTAAGGGGCCAGTGGTGAATGTGGCTTCTAAGCCAAGAGCACGGCCCCACCCTGAACAAATTTGGCCTTAAAAGCAGACCTTCAAAAAAAATCTAATTCTCACTTGCCAAATACTCTAACGTAAATACTATTCCTTTTTGCAAAGCAAGGTAGATCAGAACTAGATCAGAGCACTACTGCTTTTTTTTTCCTCTCCAGTTCTGTTCTATCAAAGAACAGGAAAATAAGAGGCTGAGACCAGAATGTATTGACTGACCAGCCTATTGGAAACTCGTGTCATCCTGCCAGGTATTATAACAATTAAAAATAATGTAATCAGAGGTCATTGGAGATACATTTAATATAAAAATACTTTTATTTATGTATGTAAACATGAACATATTCACAAAGTCATACTCCTATGTAAATAAACATTTATGTGTATTGATATAGCTGGAAGAGATTTTAGAGGAAAATGTGGAAAATTATTTTAAAAAGAAATGTTATTTTTCACTGATCACTATCCGACTTAAATCAATACTATATTTCATCCAGAGGAGACTTTTTTAAGTTTTTCTTTTTTGGAGCATTTGGAATGGAAAAAGAAAGAAACAAACTTTTACTGAGACCAAATTATTTTATTCTCCATTTTTAATGTTATATATTTAGTAAACATTTACACAGAACTTACTATGTACCAGGCACTATTCTGAGCACTCTGTAAATATTAATTCGTTTAAGCTTCTAACAACCCTATGATATATGTACTATTATTATCCCTTTTTGACAGATGAGGGCACTGAGTACAGAGAAAGCAAATAACTTGCCCAAGGTCATACAGCTACTAGAGGTCAAGTTGGAATTTTAGCTGGGGATTCTGTCCTTGAAATACCAAGTCTGTGCTCTTGACTCTGCTTACTCCCTAGGTGAAAAATTAATTTAATCTCATACAAACCTTCACAGATGATGAAACTAAGGCACAGAACTTATATAACTCTATTTAATCCATGCCAAATTTAAACAAAAATATGGCACATTAGAACAATAGCACTAACAAAGATATTTTTACATCAAAGTTTTTTTCCTTTTTAAATTGACACCTTTTCTTTTCAATATGCCTGTTACCCCCAACTGGCATTTCCTATGTATGGTGAGCAACATTGTTCCCTGTGTGTATGTAGACTTCTCTGTTCACCAGTTAAAAACAGCTGAATCACTTAGTGCTCCATTCCCAACCAAGAGTTAAAGAGCACATTCAAAAGAATAAATTCACACATCAGCTACCAGTTCATTGTAAAATGGTGTAGAAATGAGATTGGTAATAAAAAATTTTATTAGGTACATCCACAGTGCATCTGCTAAATTACAGCTTGATTGGACTTTACATAGACTTTTCTATAGGGACCCTCACATATAAAGTTTGCTGTCATAAATAAGAAAAAAAATGATGTTAGCAAAGAGATGTATTTTCTGATATTTTCATTCACACACACGCATTGTAGAATTTCTAGAGAAAAGTTAAAGCAACAGCAATCAAATCTTTCTGAATGGTGAGGTACTTTATTCATGTTCTTTACTGGTAATGAGGGTATGGGACCACATTTTATTGTCTTCAATCCATCCCCTTCTCAAGCCCTACTACGACCACCATAGTTCAAGCTTTAACCTCTCACACTTTTCTTTTTTCTTTTTTTAAGATTTTATTTCTTTTTCTTCTTTTTAAGATTTTATTTATTTATTTATTTGAGGGCGAGAAAGAGAGAAAGAGAGAGCATGCGCTCCAGCAGGGAGAGAAGCAGAGGAAGAGGGAGAGAGAGAATCTTAAGCAGACTCTGAGCTGGGCATGGAGCCCAAACCAGGGCTTGAGCTCAGGATCCTGAGATCATGACCTGAGTTAAAATCAAGAGTCAGACACTTAACCAACTGAGCCACCCAGGTGCCCCCAACCTCTTTTCAATCTTCACTCCTCCCCTATTTAATTTTCACAGGACTGATAGATTGATCTTTCTGGAACACACATAACTTTATGTCACTTCCTGGTTATAATATTTCTATTATTCTCTAATTTTTTTTTTTAAAGTAGGCTCTACACCCAAAGTGAGACTTGAACTCATGACCCTGGGATTAAGAATTGGGATGTTCCACCAACCAAGCCATGCAGGTGCCCCCTGTTACTCTCTATATCTTGAGAACCAAATCATAAGGAGAGGAGTATCTGGGCTTTCTACCACTTTACTTGTGAATACTAATGCCACAAAGGGGTATATTATTGCTGTGTATGTTACTCTCTCACTGACATCATGTTTCCCCAAACAACCTTGAATAGCATATTATATATAGTTCAATGACTTCTCTTTGGTTGCCTAACATTTTTTTATGTATATATGACTTCTAGAAATTTAGCCATTTATTCATCATTTAGGGATCACTGTGTTGGGCACTATGACAGTTGCTGGGCGTTGAAAGATAAAAACTTAAAATGTGTCTGCCTTCAGAGAGTTTGCATTTATTGGAGAACATAGATATTTAATCATATAATTGTAGGTTTAGGTTTTCAGGTTGAAAAAAACTGTAACTTGATATATTAAATCTTCCTATCAATGAATATAGATTATCTGCCCATTTATTTAGTACTTCTTTGATTTTATTGATTTGGATTTTCTACATAGACTATCACATCATTAAAAAAGATATTTTACGTCTCTCTTCCTTTCTTCCTTCCAATCTGTATACCTTTCTTTTGCTCTTCTTGTCTTATTGCATTAGCTAGAACTTCCAGTACAGTGTTGAAGAGGAGTAGCAAGAGGGGCCATCTTTGCCTTGTACCTGATCTTAGTGGGAAAGCTTTGGGTGGACAGAGTTTTTCATAGTATTCCTTTACTATCCTTTAATGTCCATAGGTTCTGTACTGATATCTCCTTTTTCATTTCTAACATTAGTAACTGTGTCCTCTCTCTTTTTTCTAGTTAGCCTGGCTAGAGAATTATTGATTTTATTGATCTTTGCAAAGAACTGGCTTTTGTTTTTATTGATTTTTCCCTTGATTTCCCAATTTCAATTTCACTGATTTCTGCTCTACTTCTCATTTCTTTTCTTCTGCTTGCTTTGGATTTAATTTGCTCTTTCTTTTCTAGTTACCTAAAGGAAACTTAGATTATTCATTTTAGATCTCTCTTATTTTCAAATATATATATATATATATATTTACCATTTTTGTCACTGTTTTCTATTTTTTGTCCTTGTTTGTTGTTCCTATTTTTGTCTTCCACATTCTTTTTTATCTTATGTGCTTTTTCCCCCATCCCCTGCTTCTCCAGGATGCTACCACAGCTGATCTATGCCGTTTTGTACTTTATTATTATTATTACTATTATTATTATTATTATTAGGTAATCTCTATACCCAACATGGAGCTCAAACTCACAACTCTGAGACTAAGAGTCAGCTGCTCTACTTACTGAGCCTGCCAGGCACCCCTGGTTTTGCTTTTAATTGAGTATTTTATATGATTCAGTTTTCTCTTCTTTTTTTTTTTTTTTAACATTTTATTTATTTATTTGAGAGAGAGAGAGAGAGCATAGCCTGGGGGAAGGGCAGAGGGACAAGCAGACTCCTCACTGGGTGGGGAGCCTGACTCCAGGACCCCAAGATCATGACCTGAGCCAAAGTCAGATGCTTAACTGACTGAGCCACCCAGGCATCCTGAGTTTTCTCTTTTCTTAGCATAACAGTTATGCTTCTTTTTTTTTCAGAGGTTTTCCCAAAGTTTGCAATATACATTTACAACAGATAGAAGTCTACTTTTGAATATACTATATTGCTTCACAGGTAACTCAAGGACCTTATAATAACAAACAATCTTAATTCTTCTCTCCTTTCTCATATCATTGCTGTCATTCACTCATTTATATATAAACATATATAAGCATATATACATTATGTAGATAAGAATATATACATATAAGATTATGCATACATAAGAATATATAATCAAATATATTGTTATTATTTTGAGCAAACTAGTATTTGTTAGATATACTAAGAATAAGAAAAATAAAAGTTTTTATTTTACCTTCTTCCTTCTTCAATATTCTTCCTTTCTTATGTAGACACAAGTTTCTGACCTATAATATTTTCCTCCTCTGAAAAGAACTTCTTTTAGTGTTTCTTTCAAGGCAGGGCTACTGTCAACAAATTCCTATAATTTTTGTTTGTCTGAGAAAGTCATTATTTCTCTTTCACTTTGGAAGGATAATTTCACAGGATACAAAATTTAGCTTGTTTCTTTTTTTTTTTCTTTAACACTTTAAATATTTCACTCCATTCTTTTCTTACTTGCATGGTTTCTGAGGAGTTGTCAGATGTCATTATTTTCTCTGATCCTCTATAGGTAAGTTTCCCCGCCCCCCTTCTGGCTTTTTTCAGGAATTTTTCATTGTCTTTGATTTTCTATAATTTGACTATGATATACCAAAGTGTAGTGGGTTGTTTGTTTGTTGTTTGTTTGTTTGTTTTTGGCATTTATCATGCTTGGTGTTCTCTGAGTTTCTTGGATCTGTAGTTTAGTGTCTGATATTAATTTGGGGGAAATTTCCAGTCATTATTGTTCCAAAATATTTCTTCTTTCCTATCTCTCTTTCTTCTCCTTCTGATAATCCCATTATGTGTCTGGCTCTGGCTAAATAACTTCTACTGATGGCAGACATTGTAAGAAGAACAGATTGCTCTGGGATATTTTGGAATGGTTTTTTTCCCCCTCCCCTGCCAGAAGCATAGGAGAATTTTTCTTTGATATTTTCTGTGAAAACCTGGTAGAGTTCTGAAGGTACAACTCACAAAAGTTTGGGGCTCCTCTGATGACTAAGTCTCCCTGGAGTTATGTCTTAGGGTTGTCTACACTGAGCCTCTAGCAATTTTTCAATTACAGTTCAGGTTTCCCTACCCTGGTACTAATTCTTGCATAGATTTCTATTAATATTAAAGTCAATTGTGATTCTCTATATTTGCTTGTTGGAGTCTCCAATTTGGGGGCAACAGTTTGCCCTGTGACCTCATTTCCTTTAAAAAGGCTGTTGATTTTTCAGTTTGTTCAGCTTTTTACTCATTGTGCAGATGTTATTTTTTAAAATAACTTTTAACTAAAAAAATGAAAATTTGGGGGCGCCTGGGTGGCTCAGTCAGTTAAGTGTCCGACTCTTGATTTTGGCTCAGGTCATGATCTCAGGGTCTTGAGATCAAGCCCCACATTGGGCTCTGCACTCAGCAGGGGGTCTGCTTGAGATTCTCTCTCTTTCTCTGTCTCTCCCCCTCTGCCCTTCCCAACCATGCTCTCTTTCTCTCTCTCTCTCTCTGAAATAAATACACAAATCTTTAAAAAATAAATAAAGGAAGAAAGAAAAAAAAGAAGAGAAAAGAAAAGAAAATTTAACAGTTCCAAAGATCACTATATTTTAGAATAGCTACACAAAAAAACACATGAAAGTTCTTGACAACAATTTAAGTGGAGTTATTTTAAAAGGTGACTGAATTAGCATTCACTACTATTTGTAATTATAAATTCTTTAGATGTGTAATTGTCCACTTCAGACTGTAAGCTCGTACTGGAACTTCTTATAACCAGTCAGCACAAAGCAAATATGAGAGAAAATGTTTTTTTAAAATCTTCCTTTTAGCTTCAACTTCTGAAAAGGATGGAGTAATTCATGCAAGGCCAACTTTTGCTCCAAAACACCAAAACCACCTGACAAATTCACATATTTGAAGATATCAGAGGTCTGCAGAAGCATCCAGAGAGAAAGAAACCTTTCAGAGGTGAACTGGAGATCTACTCCTCTCCCTGGAAGCTTTTGCTGATCTTGGAATGCACTATAGGCTAGAAACTTGAGCTTGTCCTGAAAAAGGTCCTCCTGGGGGACAGAGAAACCGGGACAGCTTTGTGGAGTTGCATATAACGGAAGTGCCAAAATCAGAGAACAAAACATCAAATACAGAGCCTGCCTCTTCCTGAAGACATTGTTAAATTTGGAAGTTGTAGGGCCAGGTAAACAGAAAGGTTAGACCAAACACCTCTCAAAGAGAGAACAGAAATTCCCATAACCTCTCAGGGTTTATAAGAAAAAGATATTCCAGGCTTTGCTGATTGAGTCTTCCAAAAATTTAAGGAAGAAATAATGCTGATTTTACATGAAATCTCTCAGATAATGGAAATAGAGGAAACACTTCCTAATAATTTTTATAAAGCCAGAAAAAATATTCATATCAAAACATAGCAAGACCATTACAAGAAACAAAAATTACAGAACAATCTCTCTAATGAATATTGATAAAAAAAAAGTCCAAAAGAAAATATTAACAAATCAAATTCAATGACTGTATGATATGTGGCATTCAAATAGTAAAATAGTATAGTTCTTTTTTTTTTTCAAGTTTTGTTTTAATTCCAGGTAGTTAACATACAGTATAACATTAGTTTCAGGTGTACAATATGATGATTCAACAATTCCATATATTACCCAGTGCAGAGGGAGAAGCAGGTTCCCGGCTGAGCAGGGACCCTGATGCGGGGCTTGATCCCAAGACCCTGGGATCATGACCTGAATCGAAGACAGACGCTTAACTGACTGAGCCACCCAGGTGCCCCAGTTGAAGGCACATTCTTGTTCTTCCCTCCATTTAGAAACACCTATTTAACACACTACCCTCTTATCGTTTTTGCAGCCTTCTCTTCCCTCATGGCATTTTTGGGACAAACTGAGAAGCAATGTTTGCTCTAAAATTTGCTCTCAGGCTAGACTGCCTTCATTCAAACCCTGGTTTTTAAGCTATAGACCATTGAATAATTGTCTGTCTTTGCTTCCACATTTTCTCCGTCTTTCCCCTGGCTCCAAGGTGTGCTCCTAACCACTTCCAGTTTGACGCTGCCCAACTGGAATCAATTTTTGCTCAAATAAGCTCTTAAAATTTGCAATATGCTTCAGTATATCTTCTAACACATTGCCTGAGCCTTTTAATCTAACCATAAATGAAGAAAACCCCAGCTGAAATTTGCCAATACATACACCAGAAATCTCCCATTTCCTTAAACAATTTTGAATTCGACTTTGTCTCTTTTCACTCAAACAGGGTTGCCTACTACAAAGACCCACTGATAAAAACATAAAGCTCTCTTTGCTTGCTCTCACAATTTATTCTCAGTAACAGCCCATAACTAACCTATAACTGTGCCACTTTCCCATGCTAATCCCCGGGTAGGAAGCTATTGCTCACAAAAAGCACTGGTGATGGTGCAGGAAGGGAGGTGTAGGAAGTTTCTGCTCGAAATCAAGTATGTACTTGTGATCAGGGCCTTAAAATCACACCATCATCTATATTTGCTCTCTTCTTTCTGCTATTCCCTTCCAAGACATAGGTACTTCAGCATGGTGTAAAGACTAGTAAGACATAGTCAATAAGGAATAACAGCAGTCAGCACCCTTGTAGTAGGTGGATATTTTCCTAATGATGTCTAAGGAATAATGAAGTCAGAGTTGTCAGAATACGTTCTTGAATGCGAAATGAGAAAACAAAACAAAATAAACCAAAGCAGAAACCTACTCACTTGAATTAGAATTTGTGTTCTGAAGAAATGATAGGTTTTGGAAAATGAATAAGGAATGGTTTTCCAGAACACAGAGATCCAAGTAGATTTTTTTGATTTTTTCCCCTCATATTATAGTAGTTAAGTTCACATTCTTAGTCCACAGCTTTAAAGCTGGATGACGTCAGACAAGTCTACAGGCATCAGTTCTACCTGTCTTGTAACATGTTCCCACAGAGTTCACACAGGGCATTGTGCCTACAAGGATGTAAATGAGTACGTTTAGTAAATTAGTACACATTCTCATGAGTAAAAAAAAATATGTGAATAAATTCTTAGGATAATTAATGTCTCCTGAAAAATGTTATCTTTCTCTCATTTTTTTCCATGTGTCATAAGGTCTATTGTTTCACAAGGAGATTTTCCTAATCACAGGTGTGCAAACTGCCAGGACAGTCCCTGGCCCACTTTTCTGATTTAATCTCTTCTTTTTTTTTTTTTAAGATTTTATTTATTTTTTGACAGAGAGAGAGAGAGAGACAGCGAGAGAGGGAACACAAGCAGGGGCAGAGGGAGAGGGAGAAGCAGGCTTCCCGCTGAGCAGGGAGCCCGATGCGGGGCTCGATCCCAGGACCCTGGGATCATGACCTGAGCCAAAGGCAGACGCTTAACAACTGAGCTACCCAGGTGCCCTAGGTTTATCTGTTCTTATGATCCAGATATCTGTCCCAGAGATATTCTGGTCAAAAAACACAACTTTATCATAAAGCTGATATATAGATGTCTACCTTTTAGCTCTATTTTAATGATTTAAAAATAGTTATGCATATGTGTATTATAGTTGATAAAATATGGCATATTGCTGACTCTAACTGATTTCATTATTGCGAAGCTTGACCACCTTCTTTCTTTTTTGGATATATCAAGAAATATATGGGGTGCCTGCCTGGCTCAGTTGATAGAGCATGTGACTCTTGATCTTGGGTCATGAGGTCAAGCCCCATGTTGGGCATGAAATCTATTAAAAAAATATACATATATATATGTATATCACTATGGCACTCTGATATCACATGCAAAGAAGAAACTTATGTCACCTTCCAGCACTGGAGAGAGAAAAAGGACATAAAAAGTGATTTGTTAAATTCTGACAAACAAGAGCTTTAATAGAATATGACATAATACCAAATAAGATATATATACCATTTTCTATATGACCCAAAACTCTCACTTTCCTTTTCCACTCAGAAAATGATCAGTTTTACAATTTACATCTTTTCTTACATTTGTCTGCACTTTTATTTTGTCATCCAGCCCCAATTTGCTAAAATACTAAAATAAAATATACTTTACATTTTGCCCAAAATATGCTTACAGTAAAAGTGACAGAAAAGAAGTCAAGATGCTTTGAATAGCAGTTTAATTCAGGAGTTACATTTTAAAAGGATCAGAAAGGGGGCGCCTGGGTGGCTCAGTTGGTTAAAAGGATCAGAAAGTTGTTTTTTTTTTTTTTAAGGCTATTTAAGATGCGCAGATGTGTTTTGGTGCTCGTTTTGCCACGTAATTTACTATATAATTTCAATCTTAATCTACTGCATGATCTAATGTTTAACACTAAACAAGTCAATTTGCCTCTTCGGCCCTCTGTTTTTCCCATCTAATAGATGAGGCGTTCCTAAAATGTCCCTCTAGCCCTATCTCTCTGTGACCCTAAAATTTAGGAAAAGTATTCTGTTCTTTAAAAACCGGTCATTTAAGAAAAAACAGATCATGCCCTTTGATCCTAGTTAATCCTACTAATTTGAAAAATCAATCTAGCCTAAAGTAATAATCCAAATGAAAGCAAGAACTTACATGCACACAGATGTTCACCATATTGCTTTTTATAAACCCCCAAAGTAAGGGTAGAGTAAATGTCTGAGGATAGGGGGATGGTTAATCAAATTAGGTTACATCCTCAATGGGATATTTTGCAGCTGTAAATGATATTTGAGTAACTACATGAAAAATTCTTATGATATACTATTAATTAAAAACAGCAAACTTTCAAATTGTGTGTACACTCTAGTTTCATTGACACAAAAATGTGCACAACTGTAGAAACTGGCTGGAAGGAAACAGAAAAATGATTCTATTTTGCTAGAATCCTGAAAATTATTTTTTCGTAGTCCAAATCTTCCGTTACATTGTTTTCATATGAAAAATACAAGGAGAAAAAAACCTGGCAGGGGGGAGGGTAAGGGAGGAGTTGTTCTCAGTTCTTTCCTGAACAGAGATACTGCTTCCTTTTCTGAAAGGGTATTATTTGCCCCTCCAAAATTTAAAAAAAAATTTTTTTTTAAATTAAGATATAACTTGATGAATAAAATTGTGTAAGTTTAAGATGTACAATGTGTCGGTTTGATATATTTATATATTGCAATATGATTATCGCCATAGCATCAGCTAACACCTTAATCACATCACATAATTATCATTTCTCTTTGTGGTGAGAACAATTAAGGTCTAGTCCCGTAGAAATGTTCAAGTTTGGGGCACCTGGGTGGCTCAGTCAGTTAAGTGTCTGCTTTCAGCTCGGTTCCTGATCCTGGAGTCCTGGGATCAAGTCCTGCGTCGGGCTCCCTGCTCAGCAGGGAGTCTGCTTCTCCCTCTGACTCTCCCCCCTCTCGTGCTCAATCTCTCTCTCACTCATTGACTCGCTCTCAAATAAATAAAATCTTAAAAAAAAAAGAAAGAAATGTTGAAGTTTATAATATAAAATCATTGACTATATTCTCTATGCTGTGTGTGAAAGAATTTCAACCTAAAATAGAACTGGAGGATATGAAATGGAGAATCTCATGCATGCACCCTCAGAAGACAAAACTTTAAAACTGAGAGACTGATTTTCCACATATGCCTGATTTACACAAGACCAAGACTTATCTCCTGATCAATGAGTATCTGGCAAGAACCTCTCCCCTCCTCAAGCCAATAAACTTCCTGCTTGGACTCTGGCTGGACTTCCCCCCCCTCACACTCCTTGCGCATAGATATAACCCACCCCAAACTCTCAACGGACTCTCCTATGGCTTGCTGCTGCATGCATCTCCTGAATTGCAATTCCTCTGCATTCCAAAATAAACTCAATTTCTGGTCACTCAAGCTTGCCTCAGTTTACCTCTTTATTTAGGTTGACATGTGCATCAGATCTTCAGAACTTATTTATTTACTTAGTTGCAAGTTTGTACCCTCAAACATCTCCCCTGTGCCCTTTGAGGAACTCTCATTATGGCTTCCCATAGTGGCTATACATTTTACATTCTCATCAACAGTGTAGAAGGGTTCCCTTTTCTCCACATTCTCACCAATATCTGTTATCGCTTGTCTTTTTGATACTAGCCATCCTAATAGATGTGAGGTGATATCTCATTGTTGCTTTGATTTGCATTTCCCTTGTGATGAGTGATATTGGGCCTCTTTTCATATACCTACTGGCCACTTGCATGTCTTCTTTGGAAAAATGTCTATTCAGGTCCTTTCCCTGTTTTTTAATTACATCATTTGCTTTTTTGCTATTAAGTGGTATGAGTTCTTTATGCATATTTTATATTAACCCCTTATCAGATACATGTTCTGTGAATGTTTTTCCCATTCTGTAGGATGCCTTTTCATTTTATTGATCATTTCTTTTGCTGTACAGAAGCTGTTTATTTTTTTAATTTTTTTTAAAGATTTTATTTATTTATTTGACAGAGAGAGGGAACACAAGCAGAGGGAATGGGAGAGGGAGAAGTAGGTTTCCCGTGGAGTGGGGAGCCTGATGCAGGGCTCGATCCCAGGACCCTGGGATCATGACCTGAGCCGAAGGCAGATGCCTAATGACTGAGCCACCCAGGTGCCCCCAAAAGCTGTTTAGATTAATGTGGTCCCAGTGCTTATTTTAGTTTCTGTTGCTTGTGCTTTTGGTGTCTTATCTAAAGAAATCTTTGCCCGGACTAATGTCAAGGATCTTATCCCTTGTTTTGTCTAGGAATTTTATGGTTTCAGGTCTACCATTTAAGTCTTTGGACCATTTCAAGTTAATTTTTGTGAATGGTGTAGGATAGGGGTTCGATTTTATTCTTTTGCATGTGGATCTCCAGTTTTCCCAACACTATTTATCAAAGAGACTGTCCTATTCCATTGTGTGTTCTTCACATCCTTGTCAAAAATTGGTTGACTATATATGTGTGAGTTTATGTCTGTGTTCTCGATTTTGTTCATTATCAGTACATTACCAGTACTGATACATGTCATGATGCATAACTGATGAATGTCAATATGATACATAATTGATACACTGTATAATATGGATGAAATTTGAAAATGTTACGCTTGAAAATATTTCATTGCACAATGAAAATATTCATATTACCTTGAAAATATTACTATTTGAAAGGAAACGGCCACAAAAGACCACATATTATATGAATCTGTTTGTTTGAAGTGTCCAGAATGGACAATCTATATATTAAAAAAAGTAAATTAGTGATTGCCTAGGAATGAGGGAAAGGAGGATTATGGGGGAGGGAGGATAGACTGCTAACAGGTACAGTGTCTTTTAGAGGTGATGAAAATGTTCT
Source organism: Phoca vitulina (assembly GCF_004348235.1). Classification (NCBI taxonomy): domain Eukaryota; kingdom Metazoa; phylum Chordata; class Mammalia; order Carnivora; family Phocidae; genus Phoca; species Phoca vitulina. The sequence goes on along the minus strand of NW_022589721.1, from coordinate 17,269,869 downwards.
AAATTTAGATTGTGGTGAATGCCACACAACCCTGTGAACATACTAAAAACCAATGAATTCTTTAAAAGAATTTTTTTTTTTTTAAAGATTTTATTTATTTTATTTGAAGAGAGAGACACAGCGAGAGAGGGAACACAAGCAGGGGGAGTGGCAGAGGGAGAAGCAGGCTTCCCGCGGAGCAGGGAGCCCGATGCGGGGCTCGATCCCAGGACCCTGGGATCACGACCTGAGCTGAAGGCAGACGCTTAACGACTGAGCCACCCAGGCGCCCCTAAAAGAATTATTTTTATAATATGTGGATTATATATCAATAAAGATGTCCTCAAATTTTATTTCATTTTATTTTTAGTAAGCTCTATGCCCAATGTGGGCCTCAAACTCAGGACCCTGAGGTCAAGAGTTGCACGCTCTACCCACTGAGCCAGGTGCCCCCCAGGGTGTTTTAAAACTTTAAATGTAACACATCAAATCATTAGATTCTACTAGATATATTTTTTTTAAGATTTTTTTTATTTATTTGACAGAAAGAGACACAGTGAGAGAAGGAACACAAGCAGGGGTAGTGGGAGAGAGAGAAGCAGGCTTCCCGCTGAGCAGGGAGCCCGATGCGGGGCTCGATCCCAGGACCCTGGGATCATGACCTGAGCCGAAGGCAGACGCTTAACGACTGAGCCACCCAGGCACCCCTCTACTAGATATGTTTTAAAGTGATGCAGCAATATCTTAAATGTCAATGTTATGACGTGTTAGATGTTACACATTTTGCAGCAAACTTAAGATGAAGCTGTTTGGAAATTTAGAAATTTGTCAGTTTAGAAATTTGTGAGTGGGTAGTTTTTCCAAGATGATTTTGGAAAGTGTGCCAGCAAATTGGGTGAATGCTGCTGGATTAGAAGAAGGAAGTTCAGCTGAACGATTACTGTAATTATTCATGGGAGCAATTACTAGCACTTCCACAGAGGCAAGTGCAGTGGGAGAAGGAAGGCAAATATTTATTCCTTCATCCATAAGCTCTTAAAAGTAAGTCTTCAAGAAAAATGTGTTAAATAAATCTTATAAAGGTCAATGGTGTCGGAGGCAGCTTCAAAGTAAGTATATGACTCATTATCCTACACGAAGTAATTACCACAGGAAAAAAATCTTTCACGTTCACAGCAGAAATAAAATATGTAGATTTTCACAAAAATCTCAAACTTTCCCCTTCGTCAATGTATTTGCCCCCTTTGCCTTAAGCAGTCCCTTTGCTGTGTTCCCGCCCAAGGTGTAAAGAGGACTGTTTAAAGATGATTGTTTTCTGTCCGGTGGGATCTGGATGAGAAAAGAGAGGGAAGTGACTACATCATGGCCCCACCTGGATCATCTCTAGATTGAATGAGTCAGTCCTCAAAGAATGGAGATCCTGTAAGAAGAGGATTTCTTTTGGAAGAGAATGGGAAAGAGCCTTGTTATAAGTGCCACCTCTTCTGTGAATCACGGTAAGTGGAAGGCATTCCTGACTGCCTGGTGCCTACTTCTCTTAACTGGGAGTCAGTGAGAAAGCTATGTTCTTGAAGGGCCTTTGTTAAGGAAGAAAATTATCACAGGGAACAGGGGTGTGACCATTGCTTGCTGGCTTTCTTTCTTTTTTAAGATTTTTTTTTCAAGATTATATTTCTTTATTTGACAGAGAGAGAGAGAGAGAGAGAGAGAGAATGAGCTGGGAGAGGGGCAAAGGGAGAGGGAGAAGCAGACTCTCTACTGGGCAGGGAGCCCACCGTTGGGCTCCATCCCAGGACCCCAAGATCATGACCTGAGCTGAAGGCAGATGCCTAACCAACTGAGCCACCCAGGCCCCCCAACCCTTGCTTTCTTAATGTGCCAGTAGGTTTGGCAAATCTATCCTTGAAGTGCTGATATACTGTCTGTTTGCTCATCAGGTGGTCATGGATAGTTTGGGACTTCTCATGGAAGATTTAGCAGTTATTCCAGTTGCTATTTTAGGCAAAATGTACGGTAAACAGTGGGAAGAATTCCTGTCCCATACTCCTAATCACTTGCTATGGGTTTCCAAAATCCCATCACTGGAGAGCCAGGCCTTTGTGTCAAAGAACAAGGCAGCACTTCTCCAAGCTTCAACTTTAAGAAGCCCCTGGGAGCTAGTAACTCATTAAGCACTCCATCATCATGAACACTTCCTGATGCTAATCAACTGACCATCAAGCCTAAAGTTCAATCCTGGGCCTTGCCTACAAAGAGTTTACAGTGTAATTGCATGGAGGAAAAGGCGCAGAAAAGGCACTATGATCATATAAATTCCCTTATAAGAGAATCAAATACAAGGGGCAAACCATGAAAGCTACAAGACTACTGGGAGGCAAGCTTTATCAATTCTTCCCTCTCTCATGAATTATCAGTTATTGCCTCTCTCGGGAAACATGCAAGATTTCTTCCACCTAAACCAAACAATAACCACAACAAAAAATTGTCCTAGGACACTGCAATCTCCTCCAGTACCATTTCCCTGTGACTTCAGGCACTAAATTCCTTGAAAATGTAGCCTTTAATTCCCTTCATTCTTGTTTTCTCTCAAAATCATTCTAGTCGGACCATACAGCCCCCACCATGTCATCAAAATATTCAGGGATTGCCACAGCACTAAATCTCATGCATTTAGCTTATTTGATCTCTCAGCTATCTTTGGCTCAGTGATTACTCTCCTCTCCTTGAAATATTTTCTTAATATTCTAATATTTTTGCTTTTGTTTTTAATTCAGTGATGATTCTTGGTTTCTTTTACTTTTTTGACCATCGTTATCTTACAGATCACTAACCAGTGAATGCATTAGGCTGAATCCTGTCATTACTTCTGCTCTCTCTGCATTAATTCCTGGAAGGTTTCATCTAGTTTTATGGCTTGAATTGCCATTATTTGCTGACAACTCCCAAATCTATACGTCCAGCTGAAACTTAGTGTGCTCAGGACCAAACACCAGATCTTCTCCCCAAACCTGCCCTGAATTGTCCTTTCCGTTGCTCAGCCTAAATACCTGGAAGTCATGCTTGGCTTCTGCTGTGCTCTCAGATCCATTTCCAATTTCCAATGGGTCTGTATATCTTTCAACCTAATCTAATAAATCTACTTATCTATCTTTCAATTTAACCCATAAATCTTTACAACGAGGACCCAGTAAACGAGGTCTATTTCATTAAGCAGATTAAAGTCTGGATATATGGAGAATCAGAAAATGAGATAAGCAATCACATGCAGTGTGTTAAGTTTTACGTCAGGTATATTAACCGTAGTTAGGTTTGCTTTCCTTGAAGAGAAAAGCAAATCGAGCTTTTTAGAAGATATAAATTTATTTCTCTTTCAAGTAAAATGAATGAATGAATGAATGAATGAATGAATCCTGGTAGGAGAGTAGTCCAGGTCTGATAGAACATATCTCCAGAATTCTCAGGGAACTTACATGGTTTCCAACCTCAGGCACCACTTCTGGTCCCAGATAGCTCTTTGCTACATAGCCAGCGCATCTACGTTCTGGGTGTGCTCAAGGAGTGTGAAGGAGTAGAGAGAGCTTCTAGCCACGTCTGCATCCCTTAAGCAGCTTAGAAGTCCCACACAGTACTTCCACTCACATTGTATTGGCCAGAAATTACATTGTCACATCTGTGACATTAGTCACATGGCCACATTTAGCTGCAAAAGGATGATGGGAAATGGATTATTCTAATATGTACATTGTTTTCCCAAATAACACTGGCGTTCTGTTATTAAGAAGGGGGGACTGGACATTGGTGATAGTCATTCTTTGCCATAAATACAGCATGTTATAGGTGTTCAGATGAAGGGTCAGAAACCCACATTTGGGAGGTCAGAGGTCAGAAGATGCCGAGAGGAAGCAATTTCGGCACCATTCCCAGTTAGTCCTGATTTTGAATTACATCTGCCCATTTCTGTCTTCCCACTAGACTATGAGCCTTGAGAGAGCAGGCACTGTGTCCTCTTCCTATTGGTAACCCCCATAGGGGAGCTTTTAACACAGCAGATCCTCAATATATTTTTGGTAAATTAAGATGAAGGTAAGAAAGTTTTTGAAGAGGAAGAGGGTGAGATGTGTCAGTTTTGCTCGAACTTTCACTATCTTTAATCTTCACACACACACACACACACACACACACAAACACCTCAGGCTTTATATCACAAAGGCAACTTATATAAACAATTCTTTGGAACATTTATACTCTGTAACCCTTAAAAGGTCTTCTTACTTTTTACTCATCTCATTGAGCAGACCTTTTCCCCCTTCCCCTGCTTCCACCCTCACTCCTGCCCTGGAATTCCAAACTTGGCCAAGAGCTTAAAAAGACAGGCCAACTTCAAAATCAGGCCAGATCATAGGCTTTATGTAGGTAAGGAGCAGCGACTCAAGGTTGCAGCGACTATGACTTACCACCCTTTCCCAGAACATAGCTCTCGGAATAGGTATGACTATAAAACCAAGATTTGGACACAGATCATTACCGTAACTGATTCCCACATGAATCACATTAGCTATTTCCGGATTTATGGGGTTATCTAACGTTGAACATGACAACTGCTACTTTAAAGAGTCTAAAACCCAAACTAAGACAGATCCCGACTGCCGGGGGAAGTTTAAAAGCAGCTGCTAACACATTTTCTCTTACTCCGTCTCATTTGTCTAAACTGGTTTGAGATTACACACAGAAGGAATGCCTCTGTCAGATGACTGCTGATTTACCCAGAAATGAAACCTAAACTCTAACAGCTAGTTAGCTGTTACCTTCCTGTTTGGTTTCATATTCTGTTACTAAGAAATGCGTGTCTCCATACATGTTAATAATGGCAAAGCGGGTGGAAACTTGGCTGCCATGTCTAGACACTGGCTGAGCTGGCTCTGGCTAGAGACCTGATCCAGCTTGAACCTAGATTATTCCTTGACCCTGAATTGCCTCTTCCCACTTTCCAATTCTGAGACAGCCTGATATAGGCATGCTGCCAGTTGCCTCAACTCCAACATCCGTGCATTATCAGTTGGGTGTGGAGGAGAGAAAGCAGACTGCCCAGCTTCAGATTCTGCCCAGTAGATATGGAGAGTCATGTTGGAATGCGGATTTCCGAGGATCCCTAAGATGTGCTCTTAAGTGCTCTTCAACAGATGAGCTTCTTAGAACTTTTTCTTATCTCTTAGGAAAAAGAGATAATTTTCTCTGTTACGTTTCCGGTTTTCACATGTGATGACTTGTGAAGAAGCTATAAAGCCATGAGGTCCAACTTACTGTTTAGGACAGTAGTACTGTCGAAGAGGGCAAATTGATAAGCTCATGAAGTTTGGGAGCATAAAGATAACCAGGAACGTTCATTCTGCTCTTGAGCCTGAGAAGCACTTTAAGCACAGAGTCTCAAGGAAGAAAGGAGAAAAACCACCCTTGCAAACAGGAAAATGCTCCTTTATTTAGTTAAGTCTACAGAAATCTCAAAAATCCAGAACACCCGATGGGTTGAAATGTTTGGTCCTGCGGACAATGGAATATGGGAAGCAAAGAGTCAAAATATCACAGAGCTGTGGCATACCTTAGATTTCAAATCCAACACTCCTGTGTTCCAGATGGTGAAGCCAAGACCTGGAGAGGTGGAGTCTGTGACTTCAAACCTAGTTCCAGTATAATGACATGCTCACAAATCTAACACCTATCTTAGCATCTCAGTAAACTTAGTTGTTTATGGCCATCATTAACAGAAATAAGACTGCATGTTAACTAATTTATTTGCTTTTGACTGGAATTACATCAGCTCAGTGTGGTCCACTGGTTTCCCATGCTAAAATGAAATAATAATGTCTGATGAATTCAAGATGGCCTAATGGAAAGAGTATGAGTTTAATCCTGGCTCTATTAATCTGTCGTGAATTGAAGAAGTTACTTAAACTCTCCAAGCCACAGCTTTTTCATCTATAAAACAGAGATAATTCTCACCTGCAGGGTTAACAAAAAGATTTCAGATAATGTATGGAAAGGATCCAATATGGTGTTTGGCAGTGTTTGTGCTCAACAAATAGCAATTATTATTATTGTCGTCATTAAATAATAGGAAGGCAAATTCCCGACTTGAAGAAGAGAGGACAGCTCATTGAATCATATCTCTACAAACAGTCAAACGACTCGTTGCCAACTTTTACAGAGAAACTTCTTTTCTGTGTATAAAAACCTTAGCTTTTTCACCTGGCAATTCATAGTCAAGCCTCCACTTAATCCCCCAACTCCCTGGAGGAGGTGCCCCTCAAACCTTCTTGTCCTAAATTACCCAGTGTTCTTGGATATACTTCCATCCCACATACATTTGTTGTGTTCCAAATATTTCTGCGGTTGCCATGGTTTCTAAATACTCATTTCTAATCTGCAGCAGAATGTTTGAACTGAGAGGTTACCAGTTAAGGTAGGGACAAGGCAGGCAGGGGCTTGTCACACTTTTTAGGTTATTCAATACAACGTGGTCTCAAATTACCAGTCGATCCTTGTATTTTCCTTTTTTATAAAATGGGATCATTATACCTATTTCACAAGTTTACTGGAGGAATTACATGGACAAATGCATGTTAAAACATGTAGCTGGCAATATATCCCGTGTTTATTCTTTATGCCCAGGCTGTCCCATCATAAAGACGGCAATCCTACCAGTCTGGTAGGCAAACCTGTCCTTGGCACGCAGACATCTTTTCCTCTTTCTTCTACTCTCCTCTCAAGCAGCTAGTCCTCCCCTTTTTTTGAACCACAGAATTATATGTAATTGTAGCAAAGAATAAGGGGGCCTTTTATAACTGGCTTTTATTATTACTGGCTTTTTTGCTCCATCTAAACGAAGCTACCGAAAAGCTTTGAGGAACAAGAAGAGGTCCCAGAGAGCACGGACCGTGTCGCTTAGTCAAGTCTATAACTCCAGAGCCGGGCCAACAGTCTAGCATTCAGTGGGCACTTCATATGTGTCAGGAGTCGGCATGTGGCTCTAGAATCTGAATTTGCAATCTTAAACTTTTCTTGCTACCCTTGGACTTGAGGCAAGTCACTTAACCCTTGTCCATTCTGTTTCTTCATCTGTAAAGTGGAGATAATAGTAGCACTTTCCTCTGTATTCTGTTGAGGATAAAATGTAAAATGCCTATATTAAGTGGTCAATATATTTTACCTATTTATTGACAGTTATAATTAAATAACTATTAAAATAGCACAAGGAGATAAAATAACTGACAAGCAATGCACAAGTAATTTGATATCATTTAACCTGTAGATCGAGAGTTAGATGAGCAAGGGCCTTGGGGACCCTTTGACTCTTTTATCAAAGGACACCCCAGCCAAATGACATTCTTCTTTGTCCCCACAAAGTCTCCCTTGTGCTGCCATGACATTACCTTTGTTCCTGTATTTCATTCCACTTTGAATGCCTCTTCCTTTCCGGCCTTTAGAAATTATATCCTCCTTTCAAGATACAAACTTGCATGCAGAGACCCGCATGATGTCTTCTTGGATTCCCCCACCAACCGCCTTCCACGTCCTTCTCTCCCATTCCTTCCAAATACAACAGGTCATGGGTCTCCCCATCCTCTGTTACTCCCAGGCAACCCGCCCACACTTCTCTCACAGCATTGCATGGACTTGCCGGATTGGCTTCGATGGCTTATCTCTATTAGAGTATGAACTTCTTGCCAGCAGGGTTGGCTTCATTTTTTATCTCCCAGAGTAGGGAACCTGGCAGACCTCCGTCCCATTTGGTGGGATCACATTGGATTGATTTAGTTGGAACTAACAGCAGTTTGTGAAGTCATTTGCTTCTGCTGCTTCTTATGTTCTTGTGGATGCTTTACTCTAATTACCTCTTACTGGAACTATATTGTCAGTTTAGTGTCTTTAGATGGGAAATTAAAACAACAAACACGATCCAGTGGGGGTGGGGTTGCCTTAAGGGTGATTAGAAAGGATTTGAAAGCAGTACTATAGAGACATGCAAATCAGTACCAAGAACCCACCCCACTTCATTCTCAGAGTTTTGTAGTTTGTAGCCTTTTCTTTAGGGAGGAATCAGTCTGGTGCATTGAGCACAAGGGTTGGTCTAACAACAAGTGGACTGGAAACATGTGTGAACTCTCTAACTCTTTGGATGACTTTAATTGTGAAAGTGTCTTCTGGGAGAGCCCAGCCTTATCCATAGGTTTGGTTTTGAAAACAAGTGGGAGGACGAGAAAGCCGTATTGTTCACATGTGTTTGAGTTTATGTGAGCTTAAAAGGTATTTTTTTAAAGCATTTTATAAAGGAGATTTTAAGAAGATAATCATTTTTTGTAAAAGAATACTTAAAAAGGAAATGCTTAATGATTAAGAAAAGCTTAGGAAGGGGTGTCTGGCTGGCGCAGTTGGTGGAACGTGTGACTCTTGATCTTGGGGTTATGAGTTCAAGCTCCATGTTGGGTGTAGAGATTACTTTGAAAAATTAAAAAAAAAAGGGGGGGGGAGCGCCTGGGTGGCTCAGCCGTTGAACGTCTGCCTTCAGCTCAGGTCGTGATCCCAGTGTCCTGGGATCGCGTCTCACATCAGCCTCCCTGCTCAGCAGGGAGTCTGTTTCTCCCTCTCCCTCTCTGCCTGCTTGTGCTCTCTCAAATAAATAAATAAAATCTTAAAAAAAACCCCAAAATCTTAAGGAAAAAAAATTAAGGGGCACCTGGGTGGCTTAGTCGGTTGGGATTCTGCTTTCAGTTCAGGTTGTGATCTTGGGGTCCTGGGATCAAGCCGCACATCAGGCTCTCTGCTCAGCGGGGAGTCTGCTTATCCCTCTCCCTTTGTGCTCTCCCTCACTCTCAAGTAAATAAATAAAATCTTTAAAAAAAATAAAAAAAACACCAAAAAAGCTTAGGAAAAAGACTCCCCTATTTCTAAAAAATATCTGTACATTAAAAATATCTCAGTGTACACTGGTACCATATTTTTAATTTTTTTCCTTGAAAAACATTTTGAACGCTTCCTGATTTTTAAACTATCTTTAAAATAAATAAATACCTTTTTTCATCCATTACAAAGTGGCATTTTAAAATTATATAAAAATTCTCATAAAATATTTTTTACTTTGGGAAAATTATGAGCCATATTTAAATTATGCAAATAATTGTAATGAATTCATCACACCTTGAAGATGCCACAGGTTTTGAAGGCAGGGGACCACATGACCCTGGACCCCTTCCATCACTGTGGGTCCTTGATGCTATAAAGACAAGAAAAGGGTCCTGTCCTTACTCTCACTCTATTTAGAAGAAACCAAGGAAAGTGAAAGAATTAAAACTACCTTCTAACTACTGACAGCCAGGAAACAGGGAGCATTGGAAGCAAATAAAAATCTTTGTTTCAGGGGCACCTGGGTGGCTCAGTCGGTTAAGCGGCTGCCTTCGGCTCAGGTCATGATCCCAGGGTCCTGGGATTGAGCCTCACATCAGGCTCCTTGCTCAGCAGGGAGCCTGCTTCTCCCTCTTCCTCTGCCTGCCTGCCTGCCTACTTGTGATCTCTTGCTCTCTGTCAAATAAATAAATAAATAAAATCTTAAAAAAAATAAAAAATCTTAGTTTCAGAAACTCCAGCTGACCAAAACATTTTATTGATTTTGCTATTTAAAAGGCCAGAGATTCTAGGGATGCCTCGGTGATTCAGTCGGTTAAGCATCTGCCTTCAGCTCAGATCGTGATCCCAGGGTCCTGGGATCTAGTCCTGCATCGGGCTCCTTGCTCAGCGGGGAGCCTGCTTCTCCCTCTGCCTGCCATTCCCCCTCTTGTGCTCTCTGTCTTTGTCTTTCTCTCTCTCTGACAAAATAAGTAAATACAATTTAAAAAATAAAAAATAAATAAAAGGCCAGAGATTCTAATGGCCAAATGGAGTTTACAGTCTTCCACTAATCACATAACTTCCAGTTGGAGCTCAGGTGGCGTGACGTTTATCAACAAGGAGAGGACACAGTTTCTTTCTTTGAGCGTGCTGTCCTGGGTCAGTGACTTAACACGCAGTTGTCTCAGCCTCAGTTGGCTTTCTTCTTCGTTTTCAGAGTAATTCCTGTTTATCCTTCAAGAACCAGCTCAAAAGTTACCTCCTCTCTGTTTTTTCTATTTGCCCCCACACTCCCAACAGTATTACACACATTATCCTCAAGGATTCTAGTACACTCCAGCATGTATCTTTATTTTTTTTAAGACTTTTATTTATTTATTTTTTAGAGAGACAGAGAGTGAGTGGGGAGGGGGGAGCAGGGGGAGAGGGACAAGCAGATTCTGCGCTGAGCGTGGAGCCTGACATGGGGCTTGATCTCACCACCCTGAGATCATGACCTGAGCCGAAATCAAGAGCCAGACACCCAACAGCCTGAGCCACCCAGGTGCCCCTAGCATGTATCTTTATTATAATACATAGTATCAGATAACTAAAGGTTGGGAGTACCTGGCTGGCTCAGTCAGTAGAGCATGGAATGCTTGACCTTGGGATCTTGATCAAAGAAAAGGGGAAAATGCTTACTAGAAATTAAAAATAATTAAAGGGATGCCTGGGTGGCTCGGTTGGTTAAGCGTCTGCCTTTGGCTCAGGTCAGGATCCCAGGGTCCTGGGATCGAGTCCTGCGTCAGGCTCCCTGCTCAGTGGGGAGCCTGCTTCACCCTCTGCCTGCCATTCCCCCTGCTTGTGCTCTCTCTCTCTGACAAATAAATAAATCATTAAAAATAAATAAATAGAAATAATTAAAGGTTAATGTGTTACTTATTCTGTAAATATGCAATTTGGGGTATGTCTGACTATATTAATACATGTATCGTTATTATATATCTTGTTTGGCATTCACTAAGGATTGCCTCTTGAGGAACCAGAAGGCCAGGTTTTAGGTCTGTCACTAATTATGTGACCCTGGGTATGTTGCTTAATCTCTAGAATTTAGTTTCTTTAGCTACAAAATGCTAATTTGACTATATAACTACAAAGATCCTTTTGGGCTCCCAAATTCTGAGTTTATAACATCATGTAAATTAAAATATGTGGTTTTGTTCTCTCTTTATTTCATTTCATTTCATTTATTTATTTATTTATTTATTTATTTATTTATTTATTTTTTAAAGATTTTATTTATTTGACAGAGAGAGACACAGCGAGAGAGGGAACACAAGCAGGGGGAGTGGGAGAGGGAGAAGCAGGCTTCCCGCTGAGCAGGGAGCCCGATGCGGGGCTCGATCCCAGGACCCTGGGATCATGACCTGAGCCGAAGGCAGACGCTTAACGACTGAGCCACCCAGGCGCCCTGTTCATTTCATTTATTTTTAAAGTAAGCTCTAGGCCCAACATGGGGCTTGAACTCATGACCCTGAGATCAAAAGTCAGGTGTTCTACCACCTGAGCCAGCCAGCCACCCCGACTTCCCTTTATTTCAAAAATTAGAAAAGCAGAGCTCAGAGAGCATTAGCACTATTCATGGTATTTAGGAAATAAAGCTTGGTGTTTCAAAGAACAGGCTCTAGAGATGGAATGCCTGGGTTTGAATATCACTTCCACTGCTTGCTTGCTCTGTGATTTTAGGCAAGTTGTTTGAACATTCTGTGCTTCTTTTCTTATCTATAAAGTGGGAGATGATGATGACATCTATAAGATAAAGGTTGATATAAAAATTTGTTAGTTAGCATATCTAAAGTGCTAAGAACAGTGCCTGATTCATCAGAAGTATTAAAGGTCAGTTCCCACCCTTACCCAACATCTCACAACAGTTAACAAAACAGAGGGTCTAGGAACCAAGTCTCCTGGCCACACAAACAGTGCATTTTACACTGTATCACATGCCCTCTAAAAGAGTGCTTTAATTAAGTACCAACATACACACACACGGAGACTGAGTTCGCTATGTATTCTGTGTTGTGCTAAGCACTTTACTACCTTTTCTCTTTATTTCTCACAGTGATCCTATAAGGTGAGTGTTTTCAGTCCACAATACCTTACCTGCAATTCCAAAATGAGAGAAACTCTGAACACTGAAAGTGTTTCATTATTCATTGGATGACTTGACTTGAACTCCTTTAGAGGCAAAAATATGACTTGAGTTGACATAAAGCTATGAATAGGCTTTATTCCACTTAGTGTGAACATGAGTATGATTCACTATATTTAATATTTTTTTTAATGGAGTGCTGTCTCAAATCCCCTGAGAATGTTAACATACATTATTAGGTTGTTAGATAATATATAGTGTTTGCACTGCATTGCCTTTTATTATTCTAAACTTCTTCTTCTTTTTTTAATTTATTTGACAGAGATAGAGAGAGAGAGCACAAGTAGGGGGAGTGGCAGGCAGAGGGAGAGGGAGAAGCAGGCTCCCTGCTTAGCAGGGAGCCCAACACGGGGCTCGATCCCAGGACCCTGGGATCATGACCCAAGCCGAAGGCAGCCTGTTAATGGACTGAGCCCCCCAGGCGTACCCCAAAACTTCTAAATTGTATCTTTTTAGGATGATGGAAATGTTTTATAACTGGATTGTGAGGACAGTTGTACAATTCCATCAATTTCCTTAAAAAATCATTGAATTGGGTATGCCTGGCTGGCTCAGCCAGTGGAGCATGCGACTACTGATCTTGGGGTTTTAAGTTCGAGCACCACATTGGGTGTAGAGATTACTTAAAAATAAAATCTGAAAAAAAAAATCATTGCATTGGGCACATAAAATAGATCAATGTATATAATATATAAATCGTATTAATAAAAAAATAAAAATAAAATACTTTAATAAAGCTATGTTCGAAAGGCCATTACAAAAAGAAAAACATGTTTCATTACTAGGAAGTTAATTAAGGAACACCTGTAACAACTGATCATGGTGTTTGGGGTTTTAGACTGAAGCTGGACCTAGCTGATAAAAGTACTTGAGTGCTATTTACACAGGATTTGAATCTGTAGTGATGTGAGTGAGTAGTGTAGCAGTTTTCACAAAAGAGAAGGAAACCACACACACATACACAAAATGAACTAGAGTAGTAAAAATAATTAATGAAAAGTTAATGAAATTGAAGAATAAGTCCAAATACAACCTCTTTTTCTAATTTTTCTTGAGTCACCCCATTCCATCAGAATTCATTTTCTCCCTCTGAGCTTCCATAGACTCTATAAGGAAACTTAATAATGCATTCTAGTCATCTGCATTTGTTATACAGAACTGTAAGCCGCTAGACAGAGAGGATAGTTTTATCCATTTTTGTATTACTCATGGTGTATGAAAAATGCTTAACTAGGAGTCTAATGAATATCCAAATTATATTGAACCACCTTCTCAATAAAACTTTCTACATAAAGGGGCACCTGGGTGGCTCAGGCAGTTAAGTGTCTGCCTTCAGCTCAGGTCATGATCTCGGGGTCCTGGGATCAAGCCCCCTGTAGGGGTTCCCTGCTCAGCAGGGAGACTGCTTCTCCCTCTCCCTCTGCCGCTCCCCCTGCTTGTGCTCTCTCTCTGTCAAATAAATAAATAATTTTTTTTAAGTTTATACATAAAAACTATATATTTTACTTCTAAATTCCAAAACACAGCTGATCCCGAGTTTTGATTAAGAGATTATAGGCCATTATCACCACAACAGTTTTACAAAAACAAAAGGTTGGTAATGTCAAGTTCCTTGCCCAAGATGACACAGCTGTTAAATGGTGGAGCTGGTATTCCAATCTGTGTCTGGTAAACTTAGAACCCAAACCTTCATCTGCTTCTCTTGAAGAAATTTGTAACTGTGGGTACAAAACTAACAAATAAGTAATCTCTTGATATAAAAAAAAAAATCCCCTGTAATATATCAGTCAGTGTTATAGAAATTTAGAATTTCTAATTTTCTTAATTTTTTTGGTTAGAACAGTAATCAACCTACTTTCTACTCTTCAGGACCTACAGACTATCAGAATACTCAAAACTATTGAGTTTTTATTCTTTTCTTTGTCTACTCTCTTCAAACTGTAAGCATTACCTGAGCTAACCTCAACAGCCAGAATTAGATAAGATAGTACAGGAAAAAAAAAAAAAGGAACATTTATCACCAATTGGGTTTTCTTTTTTATCCAACTCTTTAACAAATTATCTCCCCAGACCCATCTTCTCCTCATACATTTGGGTCCCTTACCATGATGTGAGGCCACAGGATGAACTGTCAGATTTGAAAAGCAATAAATACAGTACAGTCCAGTTTCCTGGGAAAGATCAAATGTTTTGAGTTTGACTTCCTCTCTATCCCTAAAAAACATTTCAGAAGGAAAAGACTGATGGATTCCTCATTGGTCTTTTTCCTTTGTATGTTTTGTTAGATTTTTTTTTTTTTTTTAGCCAAGCTGTGAAAAGTTGTTGTTCATTAATGAAATGCAGAAAGTAGTCAAGGTCCTTTGAAGTTTAAAACAGCATCTGTTCCACTGTCCAAAGAGAGTAGAGAAATTAATATCTCCATCACATGGGTTTCAATGTAATTCAAGTTATTACCACCCAGAAGTTGCAGGTGCAAGGATATAGCCAGCTTTGTTTTATGATACATATTCGTGTGTGTGCATGCATGCGTGCGTACGTGCACCCCTGTGCAACATGAGGATCAGATCTCATAAAAGGAATATTTTAAAAGGTAAGTTACAAATACATTCATATTAAGTTAAAATTGCTCTTTGGATGGATTTTTCTCAGTTACCTGTCAAAGCCATTTACAGTTCAGTCAATAATGATCTAGGTCTTGTAAGAAAAGCAATAAATACAGTGCAGTCCAGTAGGAAGGAAAAAATCTAAATTTTGTAGGAAAAATCTAAAATTTTCTAAGGGACAACTTAACTTTTTCAGTCCAGCTAATTGAAAGGGATACATTTAAAGGTGGGAAATCAAATTTGAGCAGCATATAAAGAATTCTTATCTCACTTGTCCTTCCCAATCAAGATTTAAAAAGTTAGAGTATTAAAAAATTAAATAAATATTATATTTTAGTTTAACTTTGCATGTAAATGCACTTTAATTTGTCAGTCTTTTGATGTATAGTTATGGCATTTTGGAGAAGAGAAGAAGCATAAGTCAACTCATCTATGCCATCTACCTTTTCTGAGCCATATCAGTAATTCAACTTCTATAATTTCAGTTTTGGTTTCCATAGGGCGGAGTGAGAACTCTAGAAACACTTAGAACATCATCTCAATGCAGAAACCGTCAATATATTTAAAAGTTTCTCATCCATACCTAATTTGATAGCCATTATTTCAAACAACATTAGTTTTTATAGATCCATTTATTCCCCCGACACACACAATGTTCTATTAATTTATGTATCGTTTATTAAAGTAATCACAATAATAATGGCCAAAAAATAGGGTAAGCTTCTACTTCTAAGAAGACAGAGTAGATAAACTTTTCTTTATTTCTCCTACGAAGTACAACTAAAAACCTCGGAAATTATATATAAGATAAACAGAAGAAGACCTTGAAAAGTCTGTTTCTGGAAAACAGAAAGAATATAGACAGAAAAAATAAAAAGAACAGAGCCATAGCAACCTGTGGGACTGTCACAAAAGATCCAATATTTGTGAAGAGGACATTTTTATGACAATTATAAAAGGTGGAAGTTAAAGGGACACAAAGGGGAGGTAAGGTTTTTACATTTCACTCAAGCTGATAAAATTTCAACACCACTATTCTGTGATAAATTATATATATATATATATATATAATGTAGTATCTACAACAACCATTAAAAAAGTTATATAAAGATATGAACCTGGGTGCCTGGGTGGCTCAGTTGGTTAAGTGTCTGCCTTTGGCTCAGGTCAGGATCCCAGGGTCTTGGGATTGAATCCCACATGGGCCCCTTGCTCAGCGGGGAGCCTGCTTCTCCCTCTCCCTCTGCTGCTGCTCTGCGTCAAATAAATAAATAAAATCTTTAAAAAAGGATATAAACTGAAGGAATTATAAATGAATCAAAATGGAATTAAAAAAAATGTTTAAGCAATCCATAGGAAGGAAAGGAAAAAAGACAGAAGTGAAAAACAGAGAGAAGAAAAGAAAATTTCAAATGGTGGACTTTAAGCCCCAACATATCAATAACATTAAATGTAAATGTAAGTTACACCAATTATAAGATACAAATAAGCAGAGTAGGTTAAAAAAAAAAACACATGATGCAAGTATATGCACTCTATAAGAAACTTACTTCCAATATAATGATACAAGTAGGTTAAAAGTAAATGAATGGAAAAAGATAAATCTTATAAACAGTAAAAGAAAGTAGGGGCACCTGGCTGGCTCAGTTGATGGAGTATGCAATTCTGGATCTTGGTGTTGTGTATGAGCCCCGCATTGGGTAGAGATTACTTAAAAATAATCTTAAAAAAAAATTGAAAGAAAGCAGAAATAGCTGTATTAATATCAACTAAAGTAGATTTCAAAGCAATAAAAATTACCATGTAGTAAGAGGTATATTATATAATGATAGGATCATAGGGGAAGAGAAGAAAAAATAAAACAAGATGAAATCAGAGGGAGACAAACCATAAGAGACTCTTAAGCATAGGAAACAAACTGAGGGTTGCTGGAGGGGAGAAGGGTGGGGGGATGGGTTAACTGGGTGATGGACATTAAGGAGGGCACGTGATGTAATGAGTACTTGGTATTAAATAAGACTGATGAATCACTGACCTCTACCTCTGAAACCAATAATACATTATATGTTAATTGAATTTAAATAAAAATAAATAGATTTTTAAAAAAGAGGTATATTACATAATGATAAAAAGATCAATCTACAAAAAAAATTAATCCTAAATGTGTTTGCATCAAACAACAGAGCTTCTAAATCTGTGAAGGAAAAAATAATAGAATTGAAAGGAGAAACAGACAAATGCACACAGTTAGAAACTTCCAATATTGCTCTCCCAACAATTGGGAGAACCAGACAGAAAATCAGAAAAACAATACAACTCAACAACACCATCAACCAACACTATTCACACTCCATTCATCAAGAGTGGAATATATTCAAGTGTCCACAGAAAATACTGCTAGATGGATCGTATCATGGGCCATAAAACAAGTTTCAAAACATTTAAAAGAAATGAAATCATACAAAGTGTGTTTTCTGCCACAGTGGAATCAAACTAGAAATTGATAACAGAAAGGAAAGAAAACCACCAAACATGTGGAAACTAAACCACATACTTTTAAATAATCCATGGGTCAAAGAGGAACTTTCAAGGTAAATAAGAAAATATACCAAATGGAATGAAAATAAAAATACAGCACATCAAAGCATGTGGGGAGTAGTTAAAACAGTGTTGAGAGGGAAATTTATAGTTCTACATGCCTGCTTTAGAAAAGAAGAAATATCTAAATAAGTATGAGAGAAATTTTTTAAAAATTCTTACATACTAACTTAGATTCACTTATATGTTCTTAAAATCCCACATTTATTTTACTACCAATACTGATTTACAAATTTATATGACTAAGAGACAAAAAAGGATATTTTTAATTGCCACAATAAATAAAAAATATAGGAAACAGAAGTACCTACAATTTTACTACTAAATAGAATAAAGTAGCAACTGATATTAAATTGCTATTGTGGCTTTCATTTGGTGTGTATTATCCACCGTTTCCAAATTTCTATTCTTTCTTTCTTTCTTTCTTTCTTTCTTTCTTTCTTTCTTTCTTTCTTTCTTTCTTTCTTTCTTTCTTTCTTCTTTCTTTCCCTCTTTTTGGCTTGGCTTTTTTTGGTGTTGTTGAAAATATGTCTGTTTCGGGGAAAAAAGTGATAGAGTTCTGTGTGCGTTTGTGTGTGTGTGTGTGTGTGTGATAGGCAAAATGGAAATCTGGCTTTTTATCTAAGGAAACTTAATACATTTAGGTCTACTATATTGCTATTATAATTGGACTTCTAAAAATACAGTTGGACTTATTTTTACCTCTGGTTTCATATGTTCTATTTACCATACAATTGTATTTGTGAAAATAAACGACCTATTTTTATAACATTGATTTTTTTAAAAAGCTTTTACTAATTCCAGTTGATTTTTTAAAGTAAGCTCTATGTCCAATATGAGGCTTGAACTCATGACTCCACGATCAAGAGCCACAAACTCTACCAACTGAGCCAGCCATGTGCTCCAGAAAAATGACATTTTATTTATTTATTTATTTATTTATTTATTTATTTATTTATTTATTTGCCACAGAGAGAGAGAGGGGGAGACTACAAGCAGGGGGAGTGGCAGGCAGAGGGAGAAGCAGGCTCCTTGCTAAGCAAGGAGCCAGATGTGGGACTGGATCCCAGGACCCTGAGATCATGACCTGAGCGGAAGGCAGATGCTTAAC
Source organism: Phoca vitulina (assembly GCF_004348235.1). Taxonomy (NCBI): domain Eukaryota; kingdom Metazoa; phylum Chordata; class Mammalia; order Carnivora; family Phocidae; genus Phoca; species Phoca vitulina. The sequence continues at coordinate 17,251,511 of NW_022589721.1, read as the reverse complement.
CATCTGAGCCACCCAGGCGCCCCCCCCCCGCCTTTTTTTAAAAGATTTTATTTATTTATTTGCCAGAGAGAGAGAGGGTGAGAGAAAAATGACATTTTAGATCTGTGCACTCTGCATACTTCACAGTGGTGGCTATATATGGAATTAATCTATGATCGGAAGACCTGTATAAATACTGAGGACCTGAACAATGGACTGGTAGGTGAGTTACAGAGGGGAGATTAGATTTGAGAAGTGTATGAAATTAAAACAACTTGAGTGTTCATTGAAAGAGGCAAGTGGCAGACAAAAAGATGACTTCCTAAACTCTAGCTGGGAGGACGTACCAGCGGGTATCACTGCACAGCATAATAAATGCAGTATAGTTGCCATTCCTCTCCCTAGAGGTCCTATCCCTTGGGAAGGGTCCTCCCTGTGGAAGAATTAGACTTTCCACCCGCTTGATGTCAGTTTTGACCATGTGACTTGTTCAGACCAATGAACTATGAGCAGAAGCACTTCTGAGCACAAGCTTCCCGGATTCCAGCCTCCTCTACCACCTTCTCTTTTTCCTTTGAATGTCCCAGGCAGGAGCTGTTCTCTCAGCCTAGACACCAAAATAAAAGCCATGAAGCAGAGCCTCAGTCAATCACACAAATACAGTGAGAAAGAAACCTTTGCTTTCATAAGTCACTGTGATTTGGGGTCATTTTTTGTACTGTAGTAAAACAGTCTCAGCTGACTGATATATGCAAATAAGTTTCCTTATTATCCTGTAGGATCCCGTTATTTCTATTAGCTGTAGGCATTGATGCCACTTTTCTCCTAGACTCAAGACTTGCATGAATGGTATGATATATATTAAGTGAATAAAGCTTTAGAATATTTGAAGTCGGGACTGCCTAGTAAATTCTCCCTCTATGGTCAATTTATTTAAAGAATGTGGATACATGTGCGGGTGGGGAGAAAGAATTTATATATATCTGTATGTATTTCTTTATATGTTTATATTGTTATATAAATTTGTCTTATACATTATATATAATTATATTTATTTCAACTTGAGATTATTTTTATAGCAAAAGAAAACATTTTTATGTTAGTCTCTACAAAGAATAGGAGTACTTGTGAAAGAAGCACGATTTACACCAATTTGTTTAAACAATTATTTTTAAACCACAATCATTTTCCCCTACTGATCCTAATGACACCATTTCCCCCCAAAATAAAAACTCTTAGCCTTTAGATTAGAGCCCATATTTCAAAATATAAAAGGAGTATTTGGAGAGAGATAAAAGAACAAAGAACCTTTGAAGATTGATCTAATCTTACTTGGGTCAGTTAATGTGGATGTTTGGGATGATTAAAATTTCATCTATCAAAATAAAAATAAGCCAGTGACAGTTATTGTTAAAGAATAATATTTTGTAGAAGATATCAGCACTAGACTCCCTTTCTTCTTAGCTCCTTCCCTCCTTGTATATAAATATGTATACGTTTACGATCTAACACATACCGGGCAGTATGCTAGATACCAGGGATTAGTCAAAGAATAGGGCAGAATCTGGCCCTGCCTAAAATGAATTACACGTTTTTACTTAAAAACTATTGCCTACTTAGGCAGCACACATTGCTTCCTCATCGAAACAAGTGACAAGATTTTCAACAAACTTGCAATCTTCGCCAAATGAAAAAATGAATCGCCCTCAGGTGTCGCTGGTTTGTTAGAGGCCATTGAAGAAATAGAAGGTTGTTCTTCTCCCATTTGTGTTTTCCCACTGGCAAAAGGAGAGACCGCCTGCACAAACAGTGATTCTAAGAAGCCAATACCTGTGGCAGAATTCTTCATTAGGATGCAATGGTGGAAAACCATTATTTAGTTAAAAAGCAAAGTGGTGTATTTGAGAAAACACTAGACTGGAGGGAAAACAAAGTGTGGGGCTCCTTCCGTACGTCAGGTAACCTTGGGCAAATCGTTTCTTCTATCCGAGTTCTTCATCTGCAAAATAGAGGCAATGAGATCAGCTTTATCTTTTCATAGCTTTGGTAAGAATATCAAATCAACACAGGTAATGGGGGTCCCTGGGTGGCTCAGTGAGTTGAGCGTCTGACTCTTGGTTTCAGCTCAGGTCATGATCTCAGGTTTGTGAGATAGAGCCCCCCCTAGGCTCCCCGCTCAGCGGGGAGTCTGCTTCTCTCTCCTTCTGCCCCTCCCCACATTCTCCCCCCCCAGCCTATGTGCTCTCTCTCCCTCTCTCTCAAATAAATAAAATAAATCTAAAAAAAAAAAAACCCCAAAACTGCAGGTAATGAAGTGTGTCACTGCAAAGGTACCTCACTCTTTTGATTTTAAGCCTTATTATTTCCTTTTTTCTTTTCTTTCATAGGGTTTTTATTCAGGTAAACAAGTAGCATAAATCCAGATGGGCTCCTCCCAGAACTTCCAATTACAGTACTGCATTAGGTCAGTTATATAAATAGATATTAAGTAATCAATTGCTAATTTACTGATGAATTTATTTATGTAGCCAATATTTATTTAATATCTATTATTTTTAAGGTTTCACATCGGGCGCTCCAAGAGATACAAAAGTGAATGGCACAATTGCTTTGATAGGATAGAAACTCAGGGCGCCTGGGTGGCTCAGTCATGAAGCGTCTGCCTTCGGCTAAGTTCATGATCCCAGGATCCTGGGATCGAGCCCCACATTGGGCTCCCTGCTCCGCGGGGAGCCTGCTTCTCGCTCTCCCACTCCCCCTGCTTGTGTTCCCTTTCTCATTGTCTCTCTCTCTGTCAAATAAATAAATAAAATCTTTAAAAAAAAAAAAAGGATAGAAACTCAGTTTAAAGAATTTATCCCAAGGGGATAATTGTACATGACTGGAACTGTTTAAAGTGAAGAACATGTCTTACAATATTTTTTTATAATAGATAACAGAGAATAAAATAAACAGTGAAGAAAGAGAGATTGGTTAAATCAATTCTAAAGTAATGCTAGCGTAGAATAATAGTCATTTAAAAAGACTATGTAGATCTCTATATCAATAGAAAAAAAAGGTACAAAAGATCAATGTTCCTCTTTGTGTAACTTCTATACATCAATCCGTGAGTCTACATGAAAAAATTGGCAACATTTCTGAGTTTTTATTCTCTTTATGCCCTCTATTGCGGTGTGATTCCTTTACAACAAATAAGCATACTTTCTACAAAAATAAAAAAAGCTCTTTTCAAAGAACTGAAAGAAAGTGAATGGTACAGGACTAGTCTTCAAGACATCACAACCAAACTAGTTTAAACACATAACTAGAGACTTAGTAAGGGATAAGTCTGATAGAATAGCGTGGAGTTCCCTAAAGAATATCAAGCCAGGCAGAGACAGAAAAAATATTTTAGGCAGAAAGGACAAATAGAGTATAAGTTACTGAGATGGAAACAGGCTCTATCTTGTTTACCACGAGTACACTGGTGTTAAAGAACAAAAAGTCAACGAGTAAATTTAAAGATCTAATTGGTTTTATTAAGTGATTCATGAATGGGGCAGCATCCCATCTAGCAAGCAGAGGGGGGGTTCTGAGGAGGTGTACAAAATAGGTTTTTATAGGAAAGAGGTTGGGTGAGAAGTTATTAGCAAAAGAAAGTATTGTTCCAGGCAAGGTCACATTCCCTTAGGGAGAAGGGCAGGGGTTCTTATTAGGTGGGTTACCTCATTTTTGGGGGGGGGATGGAGAGGCCCCATGTGATAGATTACCTCATTGGTGTTGATCAGAAAATTCCTGACTGACTCGTTAAGATTTACATTTCTGGGGGAAGTTGAAACTGCATTGAGGTTAGTTAGGTATTAAGCCCAGGTTTGGTGACTTGGCCTCAGTGACACCATTTTGGACCTGTGGTTTTCTTTTTAACTCTATAAATGGAAAAGTGTGCTATCAGGTTGGAAAGTTTAAGGCCAGATCAGACTAAGAATTTGGGCCTTTGCTGAGTTGACAATGAAAAGTGGTGATATTTTAGAAAAACGATATACTCAGATAGCACAGTGGAAAATTTTAGTCTTGTATGGCTGCCCTGGTCTGGCTCCTGGCCATACCACCCTTAGACTCAAGCAGGAAAGGCCTTATTTCTGAGCCTACTTCCAGGGCTAGCAGAAGCTTCTACCCTAGTTTGGAGGGCAGAGGTCCAAAGAACGGTGCAGTGGTGCCTGATGTCCGGAACTGTGGATGCACTTGGATGTGTAAGCTGGTATTCAGTGCATGTGTTCAAGGCCCATTGTCACCATTTAGACCCCAAGACCTGACATTTACTGCCCACCTGCTTACACTTACTAATGTTTGTCCCACATTTTTCCTTAAGCTCTTCCTGCCAGCTTACCTCTTAACTCAGCCAAATGAAACCCCAAGCCACCCCTCAGGTGATGGTGACTACCCTGGCAAGACCTCGAGCCCCACCAGACCCCCCAGACTAGCGCCTGGGCGGATGGACCATGGAGTGACCTCTGGAATGACCCACCGTTACCTTTACTTCATTATAATACTAAAATCTCCACCCAAGGAGAAGCCTCAGCCTCATTTACATAATATACAACATAAGTGTAGGCACGTTTTCTTAAGGTGCATGGGCCCTCTTATGCTGGCCTCTACATGCTATGGCAAGGCTTCCCTATCTAAATATTCACCGGAACCCTAAACAAAAGGAACCCATTCATCCTCTTTTGGGGAGCCATGGCTTTGGAAACCATTCTGTGATCTCCTTATTTACTGCGAATAAAAGTTTTCTTTGTACAACTCAACCCAGTGCAGTTTTTGACTCACCAAGTAGTGAACTCACGTTGGTTCGGTTACACGTCACATTATAGAATGCAGCCAGGAGTGGGAAAAAAGAAGTCAGTTTGATTTATAAATATTAGGCATTTAGATGTATGGCGTGTGAGCCTTCCTTAGTACCCTTGTGTTGGGTCCTGCAAATGCTAGCGGCAAGACTGTAGGATAGCCCATAGTAGATAATCAATAAACTTTTGGGGAATGAATACTTGGCAACAATGGACACAATAACTCAAACTGAAGAGTGATGACAGAGAGTAGACCAAATTGGCCAGAATTTCCAAGAGAGAAACTCTTCTGCTATACTTCCAACTCAGTATAGTCAAACAGCATAAATTTAGTTATTTAGAAGGCAGTTGGGAAGCCATGTTTGAGTTATTATATTTAGAAATATGTTTTTTAATTTTATTTAGAAATTTAAATTTAATAAAGATGCAAAAAAATAGCAAATGTATCCCTTTTCTTTGCTCTAAAAACAGAAGTGTAAATATTTATCTCAGTTAACCATTTATTTATGGACACTCCTACCAAAGAAACTTGCCAGAAGCCCGGGCATAAAAATCCTTGGTTCAGTCAGGCCTGAATCACTGACTCATTGTGTGGGACCCAGGGCAAGAGGTCACTTGACCTCTCAGCACTGCAGAACATTCAGCGGGAAACATAGGTGTAAAGCAAGGGTGTGCTGAAAACCCGATGCTCCATCTAAATTGGCTTCTTTTGGTAAATATATCATGGGAGAAAAAGAACATTCAATTCTTTCAAAGAAGTATTTTAAATTTGGCTTTTAATTCTTAAATGTGGGGCTTCTTATAATGTAGGTGGACTTGGTGAATACTTCCATAGCAAATTCCTTATGAACTGCGTACTTGCTGCTGGAACTCAATTAGTCCCTTAAAAAGATTTTCTTCAGGAATTAAAAACCAAATCTGCAGCTTTTAAATCTTCAAGATTTGACCAGTTTTTAAACGTTTTGAATTCTGAGCAGATCTAGAAATATACAGGAGCAGGAAGCCTGCCAGAACAAGGGAGGGTGGACATCTCCACAGCAATGAAGGAACAAGTTCTTGGCTACTTGTCTTCCAACTTAACATTGTTTTCAATGACACCAATAATATGATTAACACTGTCTGCACACTTATCAGAGCCTAAGATGGATAATTTTATTTACTTCCCACATGAACTTCTAAGGTCAAGTTTTACTACTATGCCCGTTTTACATAAGAGAGAAACTGAGGCATAGAGAATTAAGCAGTTTGCCCGAGACTATATGGTTTTGCCCCAAACGGGTAATGCGAGGTTAGAGTTCTCACTTTCATACTTGCTATTGCCTCAGTGGTGGTAGAAATCACTGGATTCAGATGCAAGCAGACAACATACTGATGATATAAACCTCATCAAAACAAAAATGCTGTCATTAAAAGAGAAATTCTTTGGAATTCACAATTCAATAGCAGTTGTATTCTGCAAAAGAAGCATTTTTATTTTTATTTTTTAAGATTTTACTTATTTGACAGAGAGAGAGACAGTGAGAGAGGGAACACACGCAGGGGGAGTGGGAGAGGGAGAAGCAGGCTTCCCACTGAGCAGGGAGCCTGATGCGGGGCTCGATTCCAGGACCCCGGATCATGACCTGAGCCAAAGGCAGACGCTTAACTGACTGAGCCACCCAGGCGCCACTTTACTCTTGTTATCCAAGGAGAGTTAGGAACAAAAATCGAATCTTAAAGAACTATGTGTAAAAAGCCCAGGAAATGATCTCTCCATCTACAAACATCTCTAAAGCAGAAGTTTCCAAGCATCAGACTGCACAAGAATTACCTATGCAATTTTTCAAAATAGGCACGTTCCCAGGACTCGCTGCTATAGATTCGGATGAAGGAGGTCTGGGGTTTGGACACGGAATCTGTATTTTTAAAAGCAGCCAGGTAACTGCCATGGAGGCCACCCTCCATCCCCATGTGTAGAGAGTTTTTAAATTTTTTGTCACCTCATTTTTTGTCACCGGGTGCAGACACCCGGCTTTTCAAAACAAACAATAAGGCTACTTCCCAAATTGCTTAATTGGAAGCTTGACAAATTTGGTGCAAACAAACACCAGGTGCTATCTGCAAGAGGTGAGTCAGGACCCAAGTCAAAATGTGTCCTGGTTCGTGGTTTCAGCATAATACATAGATGGAACCCTGGCCCTACTAAGTTCTCAAAACCACAGAGATCTGGGTTGAACTTCGTAACTTTAAAACACTCGAAAGAAAATGCTGTGGGTGAGAACATTTGCATAATTCAGAAAAAAAATGTAATTCTTTCGAGTAGCAGCTCAGTTGCGTTTTATCCCCAAATTATCCTGATACCTACGGTAGGCAGGAAGTGACTAATGCAATGCGTGGAGTCACACCTCTTAATGGTATTTTTAGGCCTGATAGCGGCAGGACCAGCCCTCAGGTGCCATTGGAATGGTAATTCAGCTAATTGGGTCTTGGAGCTAACACCTCTCTTGGATAAAGGTAGGAAGTCTCACTTTACTGAATGGGTTCAGGGTTTTTCCTCCCAAAGATTTCAGCCACCTGTATTTGAAGGCAGGCTTCTTAACCCACAAAGTTTGCAATCACTTTGGGATGTTGTTGTTTTCCTAAAAATACAAAATCAGGTCTCAATGCCCGAGGACGGCTAAATGTAATGGATTCTTGAAAAACTTTGTATTTCCAAGTTCATATTCCCTTTGAAGGGCTTTCTCCCAAATGCCTAAGATTCCTTTAATTTGAGATTTCCCGTCCCCCAAATTTATGATTTAAAAAGAAAATTAGTGTGAATCATTAGAGAAAAGAAAAGGCTCACTTAGTTTTCCCCCCCCTTTGTCTTCTTTTTCAACCTTGAAGTATATGGTGTGGTTTACAATGAATTAGGAAGATGCAGTCTTTCCAAAGACTGAGTAATACTTCTTTGGAACAAGTGGATTTTCAGTTCCTCCATGAACAGGTTTTGGGGAAAGTAATCTATGAAACTCCTGAACTAGTATGAAAAATTTTGAGCAAGTAATTCACTTTTCTGGGAATAGAATCACTTTTTTTTTTTCATTACATAAAAAGGATCTCTCCACCAAGAAAACTGTAACAACTAGTAAGAAATAAATTAGTTTGTAATAAATAAGAATAAGAAATAAATTAGTTTCTAGAAATTAAGCATATCCTTTTTAAGATTTTTTTAAAAGGCTGGAAAGTTTGTTAATCTTCTCAGGAATAAGTTGAAATCTCCAAGGCAGATAATTTAAATATTGTGACTACTTACTCTAATTCCACAATTAAGACTATTAGCAACTGCTTGTGGACACCAGACATTATAACCTCTTCTCCTTAGTCATTATGATTAAGACTACTAAAATATCAAAGGACAATTAGACTACAGGCTTCCGCCTTGAGTAGCACTTTCTGCTTTTATTGATTTGTCATGTAAATTACAAACCCTTGTTGACAGAAATTGTTGGCATTTAAATCAAGGAGGTTAAATAGTTCTGTCCTTTTCTGTAATCTGAGTCAGAAAAATGCAAGTGATAAACGTGTCCTTTAGGCTGTGTAAAAGAACTTGTCTCCCCTCCAGTCTGAAATACATAGGAGTCTGGATGTAATTTTAAAAATTTAAATAATCCAATAATATGAAAGTAAAGCTCCCCTATATTCAGTGATTTAAGGTAAAGTTCCAAAATATAAAGCTTTTTTTAATTAAAAAAATTACATATAAACATATATTAAGTAAACTCTACACCCAATGTGGGGCTGGAAGTCGCATGCTCTACTGACTGAGCCAGCCAGGCACCCCTCTTTTTTTCTTTTTCTTTTCTTTTTTTTTCAAGATTTTATTTATTTATTTGACAGAGAGAGACACAGCGAGAGAGGGAACGCAAGCAGGGGGAGTGGGAGAGGGAGAAGCAGGCTTCCCGCGAAGCAGGGAGCCCGATGTGGGGCTCAATCCCAGGACTCTGGGATCATGACCTGAGCCGAAGGCAGACGCTTAACGACTGAGCCACGCATGCGCCCCATATTTTAAAGCTAGTTTCCTCACCCGTGGAAAGACATGCTAGAGAGCTGTGAATTGTGCAAGACAGTTGAATCACAGATCTGTACCTCTGAAACAAATAATGCAATATATGTTAGGAAAAAAAAAAAAGAAGATAGCAGGAGGGGAAGAATGAAGGGGGGGAAATCGGAGGGGGAGACGAACCATGAGAGATGATGAACTCTGAAAAACAAACTGAGGGTTCTAGAGGGGAGGGGGGTGGGAGGATGGGTTGGCCTAGTGATGGGTATTAAGGGGGGTATGTTCTGCATGGAGCACTGGGTGTTATGCACAAACAATATATCATGGAACACTGCATTAAAAACTAATGATGTAATGTACGGTGATTAACATAACAATAAAAAATTTAAAAAAATCAAAGAAAAGAACCATAAAAGTTCAACCTTAAAAAAAAAAAAGACAATTATAAATAGTGTCTGATGAGAAAGGAATTTTTGTCCCTTTTCTTTCATTTGCATAATCCCTAAAGCAAACCTCTAATAATACTCAGTATCTAATTTGAAATCATCAACAATTGATAATTTACTACTCTGATATAGTGAGATGTTCAAAAACTATAATTATAATAAGAAATAAAGTACCCTCTTCTACCTATATCAATGAATCAATAAGCATTTTGATCTCTTCCAATGTGTTCATTCTAAAACCCTGGGTGTCTGATAGATGCTTCCATATCTCCCCCTATCCACATCTTCAAATTTAGTCATAAACATAGTTAGCCATGCCCTCTTCAAAATTTGGTCTGAATTAATACTAGAGCCTCAAGAGTTTAGCCTTGGAATTAACACTAAAAGTAAGAAGTCCAATTTCCATGTGATTACTGGAAACTCCTTCACATCATCCAAACTGGGATCTAGAAAACTAAATTCCAGGTCAATCTCTTTCCATCTTTGCACAACTCAGACTCAGAGTTCTGTATCTTGTAAAGCTGAAAAATGCTGTGTTTTAATCCCCACTGGGGTACAGTCTTAGGGTTTAGAGAATGTTACATCTCACACGTACACGGAATAATGAAATATATCAACATTTGGAAAATCTGCGTAACTCAGTGAAATGGTATTTTCCAAAGAATCAATTCAGGATATAAATTCATGAGTGGTTTTAAAAGATGCATTTAAAGTGTAAGCTAAACCAACAGATTTTAATGTAACAGAGTACATACAGTTCATTCCTGTTGTTTTAGATACAACATTGCAACTTGCCTTTATAAAATTACTGTGTTGGGGTGTCTGGCAGGCTCAGTCCCTAGAGCATGAGCATGCCACTCTCAGAATCATGAGTTTGAGCCCCACGTTGAGGGTAGTGTTTACTTGAAAAATAAAAAAAATACTGTTTGTCAAGTTTTGACATAGTATCAAAGACTATCTAAAAAGACTACTAAGATACTTCTCCATTTTCCAATTGAAGCCAGATTTTTTTTATATACTTCAGTCAAAACAATTGGACGATAAAGCAAATATGAGAATCCAGCTGTCTTCTATTAAGCCAGCTAGTAGAGATTTGCAAAAATGGAAAACAATGTTACATTTCACACAAGTGTTATTAAGTTGACAGGCCATTGTGTTTGTTATTGTTTTAAGTGAACTAATAAATATTTTTAAACTTTTCAGTCAGCTTTTATTTCTAATATGGTAAATATTGATGGATATGACCCATATAAACAAAGTTCTATGAAGTCCTCAATAATTTTTAAGTGTATAGAGGTGCGTGACACCAACAAGTTTGAGAACCACTTATATATAGAATTGTGAAGGTTCTAAATCCTTTTTCTGGAACCTGCCTCTCAGACATAAGGAGCACTTCTTTTGTGATGCAGGAAGGAGGAGATCAGCAACAATATACTGCTAACTCACATTAACTGAAGTAAAACTCTTACCTCCAAAGTTCTTTGCCACATTGTCTTGTAGAGCTGAAAACGTTGGATAAGGTATGAGTTAACCTGAAACATCCGTCAAAACCTGAAACATCTGTCATCTTCTGATCCAAATGGCTCATGTTTAAAATAGAAGTTAAAATTTAAATTAATTTTCAAATTTTATTTAATTGGTTGGTGTCATAGCTTTTTTGTGAAACTGGATCTCATGTCCCCTAATCTGTTGCTTGTGAATCAGTACCGGATGGCTGGTAGCCCTAATTCAGGCCTGGGACTCAGAAAGGAATTTTGGTTAAATGCGAAGGTTTGGGTATATCCACGGGCACACAGAATAATTCAGTCCGAGAGAGTCAGCGAGGGGACAGCAGAAAGCGGAAGCAGGTCAAATAAATGAACTTGGGATAAAACCTGAGTTAATGCTTACCAAGAAAAATGTAAAGAATAGAAAGCCAGGAGAAGGGTGCTAATGTTTTTTGAATACGCACAATGTTTATATTAGAAACCACTGTGTTACGTGAGGAACCACTGGCTACATTACCTCAGAGGAGACGTTAGGCCCTATATGAATCTCTTACTATAATTTAAATATACCATCATAACAACTCTGTAAATCAGCTATTTTCGTCATTTATCAACTAGGAAATAAAAGTCTAGTGAGGTGAATACACTTCCAGGATCACACAAACGGATTCCACATCACACAATGCCACATCAAAGAAAGGGTTTGAATTTCAGGTCTCTCTTATCCTGGATCCTCCCTAAGAAAATCCGATATATATATATATAATATTCTACCCTCAAGAACTTTCATGTCTGGCTTTAAATTGTACTGGCCTCTTCTCTACTCTCTTGAGGTCGGGGGAGCTGATGCGTGGACGTGTAATGAGCTTTTATATTCATCCATAGTCAGGCAACGTTTTACTTTTTCTTTATGGGCCATGAATTATAAGTACAAGGGGACAAACAACAAATGTGTTTTTGTTTAATAAAGAAACCCCGTTTTACTAAATGTTCTCATTGCTGGAACTATTAGCATGGGGACAGCTAAATGCTACTAAGCAAGAATCCGCAATCCTGCATTACATATAATATTCATGGAAATTTAGAGCTAAGGTTAAGTGTTCCTGTGGGGTCCCACAGCTAGACACTTGACACCCACGATTTTCACCCCACCCCTAAATAAGTTTAATCCATATTATATGTAAGAGTACATAAATTAGATAATATAGTTTATTTTATTTTTTTTAAAGATTTTATTTATTTATTTATTTATTTATTTATTTATTTAAGAGAGCGAGAATGAGAGAGAGAGAGCACTTGAGAGGGGGCAGGGTCAGAGGGAGAAGCAGACTCCCTGCTGAGCAGGGAGCCCGATGCGGGACTTCCCGGACTCCAGGATCATGACCTGAGCGGAAGGCAGTCGCTTAACCAACTGAGCCACCCAGGCGCCCCTAGATAATATATTTTAAATTACAACTTAGCATTTAAAAACTACCATACAACTAAAATTCAAGAAACAGGAGTCTAAGTGGGATGAAATTGTGCTCTGAAATTTAAGCCAGTTCCTCAAGAGCTGAATCACCTAAGGCAGCGTTCAAACAAAGGCTGAAGCCTTGAAGGTTTGTAGGGGAAAATTAGTAAGTGGGTTTCCCCAGAGCAGTGTGAAGTCATCAGGCCCGGGTAATGCTTCCCAGAGGTGTAACCGCCGGAGGAGGGGGCGGTGCGGGCGGAAATGCGTGGTACTTTGCAGGTCGGCCCCTGGGGACTGGGTTGGCTGACTACCTGGTATTGCCATTAAATTCTTGACCTCTAAGCACATCCCCTAACACCACACCCTGCACGACTTGTTGAAAAGCATCGTTTCTAGTTTTACTCGACTTTTCTGTTTTGACTTGTTCACTATTGTCCAAAATATGTGATAAGGAGCAAAACCCCACTTTTCAAGGCCTAGCCGAGTTCCAAAATAAGTCCACACTTCAGAGAAACCTTGGAAGGCAAGGAAAAAAAGAAAGAAAGAAAAATCTCTTTTTACCCTATAATAATTACAGCGGAACCGTCAATGGCCAAATCGGTGAATTTATAAATTCACTCTCATTTTTTCCTAAACAGTGCCACCTACTGTCCATTTTAAGTCATCAGGAGACGTGTTGGCGAGGACCATAGAGAAATAAGGGGAAAAGAGTAACCGGGGAAAAGTAACTCTTCCCAGCTTTAGGGCATTTGGGGGGGGGGGGGGGAAGATTGAGAAAAGAGCGTGTCAGAGCAAATAGCAGCATTCTGACTCGGTAGCTTCTTAGGCTCGCAAGAAGCAAAAGCCATTCAAGCCATTCTCTTGGAAATGGCTTTTACTCATCGCGCTACGTCCGAGGTCTCCAGAGCACGATTTTTATTTTATGTTTTATTTATAATGCGTGCTGTTTGAGCATTTTTACATTAGGGGTTTAAGTTAAGAAAAAAAAAATATGATCATGTTTCCACTTTTTCCGTCACCCAAGACGGAAACGTCTGTGTAAGGGAGACTCTGACACTTGACATCTGCTCAGAAACTTTTGAGCTCCTGGGAAGAAAGGGTTAACATGCGGTAGACCTGTAGCTGATTTTATTTAGAGTCGCAGCCGGCTTGCGAATTTCCAGGTGGGTACACACACACACACACACACACACACACACACCCCAGCTATCTCTCCCCTGGGCTGTTACTTAGCCTAAGGGCACCATTTGGCCTTAAAGCAAATTAGTGAAACAGTGTGGGGAGTTTTTCGCGAAGAGGGAATCCTTGTAACTCAGACTGGAGTTCAGGGATGTCTGCAAAGCGCGGCCTCCCCGCTCCACCGCTGGAGGGAAGGAGGGAATCAGGTGGTGGCCAGCATATGTGCAGTGCATTTCTCTGCACACGTTAGCAATCAAGTTAATTGAATTCATTGGAGTTTAGAACCGGCCTCTAGCTCAGAGAGGGCTTTGAATGGCCAATTTCTCTTTCTTCCTCTACCCCTCCCCGCCTCCCGCCCGCCCGCCCGCCCGCGCTCCCAGTTCCCTCCCCTCCGGGTTCCCCAGTCCGCACCTCCCTTCTCCACTCCCCTCACCCCCCACTCCCTCCTCCGCCCTATTAAAACACCCACCAGCTCACTTGTTAAGACCCCCTTAAGTTGGAGGAGGCAGAAAGGCAACAACAGCGAGGAAGGAGAAGTCAAAACGTCTGGAAAGAATTACCCAGTCCTGGCTTCCAGCAGCCCATTGAACCAGGGACTTGAACCAGCCCCAGCCAAAGACTTTCTCCCGATTCTGCGCTTCCTGGGTTCTGCTGAGTCTTCACCGGGCTTTTCTTGATACGAAAAAGAAAAGACTTTCCGATATCAGGGGAGGGGGAACTGGAGCAAAAAATAAAATAAAATAAAATAAAGTTAATTTATTTTTAAAGCACAATTTTTTCTTTAAGAATTAGACTGAAGTGCAACGGAGGTATTAAAAAGAACAGTAGTGAGATTTCCTTTTAAAGTGGGGAGAACCAAACATTTAAGACTCCCCCATCCTTTTTAAATGTTGTTTTTAAATTTTTTATTTTTTTTGGCCGGTCGTCTCAAATTCATCTGATCTCTTATTACCTCAATTTTGGAAACTGCCCGCCACCGACCCTCCGGGACCACACAGACAGGCTGAGGACAACTTTATGACCAAGAGCTGAACAAGGTACGTTACACTGGCGCGATATGGTGAACCAGGAGGGCCCCCCGAATAGGCCAGGGAGAGGGAAGAAATTATCCACGTAAGTGTTAAATAATTGTAAAGCTGGTTTTCGACAGGAAAGTTTGAGGTCTGCCAATTTCCAACAGGCTGAAAATCAGGGGATATTTCAGATCACTCTCAGGCTTGGCACCCTGTCTTTTCCCATCCCTGCGGCGCTCGCCCGAAATCCGCTGCCTTTCTGGGAACACAGGTAACCTCTCTGCCTGGGAAAGACCGCACGTCCCGGGATGTACTTTTCCACTCCTCATCTTCCGGAGCCGCAGAGGGGCTCCCAAGTCGGGAAACAAGAATTTCCAGTGCAAAGAAAATGTATTCCGCACAGCCGCTCCCCCATCCCCTTGCCCCTTCCATCCCTTCCCTTCTTCCCCTCCCCCCCAACCCTACGTGGGGAGGAAAACCCTGGAACAGCCCAGCTTTTACTTTTAAGTGGGAAACCCGCTTCTTACTTGGAAAGCAAAGGGTTAAAGCGATCCGGGCTCCCAGCTCCGGAGAGCCAGGACCCCCGAGAAGAAGGGTCCTTTGCCACCTCCTCGCAGCTACCGGCCTCGCTCGGCCACTCCCACTTTCCCGGGCTTCCCCTCCTTTGCACTCCCCGGACCCCAGGAAAGTGTCAGGCTGGGTCGGCCCGGGCTCTGCCCGGCTCCGG
The DNA here is from genome assembly GCF_004348235.1 of Phoca vitulina. NCBI lineage: Eukaryota > Metazoa > Chordata > Mammalia > Carnivora > Phocidae > Phoca > Phoca vitulina. The sequence continues at coordinate 17,236,386 of NW_022589721.1, read as the reverse complement.
AAGCCTTACTCGGGCCAGGGGTCCCTGACGCAGGCGGTGGCACTCGGGGACCCCAGAGGGAGGAGGGCGCGCGTCCCTCTCCTCGCCGCCGCCCGGGGGCAGGGCGTGCGTGGGGACCGCGCGCTGCAGCGCAGGCAGCTGCAACGTCCCGGGAGCCAACTCCGACGTGGCACCGAGCACGCTGGCGCTCCTTTCCGCAGCTGCAGCGCGGGGCCCGGCGGGTGGGGGGCTTGGGGGTGCCGTCCCCAGCGCCCGGCCCGGAGGTGGGAGCCGGGGGCCCTCGGGAGCCGGGGCGAAGTGGGAGGCGAGCCAGAGGCTGGGTTGGGATGGATAATCAACACCTTGGGCGGAATTCGTCACGCTGGTTCCCGCCCAGCGACAGCCAGGGCTCCGAAATGGGTCCCAGGGAACGGGAGGGCGGGTCTGAAAGGAGGGTCTGTGTGCGGGCGGGATGGGATGGCGAGAGAGCCTTTTCCCTCCGGCCGTTCAGACTCAGCTGAGGGGAAACGGCGCTGAAAGGATAATTAAGGCTGGGAAGAGGGGCTGGGAGCGGAGAGGCTGTGCCTGGGGAGGAGGGCTTACGAGACCCGGGTCCTATTACACCGGCTTAGGTGCCAGCGCCTCTCCCTCCATCCCCCACCCCCAAACGCCCGCGCGGGGGACTTGGACTCAGCGACCCTGCGCGCCTCCGGGGCGAGCGAGCTGCTGCAGCCGTGCGCCCCGAAGGTGCGTGTAGGAGCCCTGGCCGCCCCTCCCTGGCCACTTCCCCCACGCTTGGGGACCGTTGCAGCGGGCGTCTCCCGAGCAGCTGCCCAGAACCGCTGGGCTCCAACCCACGTGGCTGGCCTGGGATTGCCTTTGACGTCACACCCTGGGGGGAGGTGTGACGCAATAGATCGGGAAGCTCTGATTGGCTACGAAGGGCTTCCCCGAACTGCAGGCCTGAGTATATATAGACTTTCAGCTCTGAGTTTAAAGTGAAGGGTATTGGTAGCTGGGCTTTGCTGAGGAAGTGAGGGTGACCGAAAAGGGGGGGAAAGCCTTCACTGCCTATTGTAGATTTCAAGCTTTTCTCCTCGCAGATTTTTTATTGCAGTGAAGGAGTTGGGTAATGTACCTTTGGAAGCGTTCAACAGGATTATGATTTTTTAGAAAGGTAATTTTAACTTTTTAAAAGGTCAACACATATTCAAACATTTTCAATGATGAAAGGTTTAAAATTAAAATGTGTATTTATATAGATTGGGCTAGGACAAATATTTATGCCCTTCAAACGGTTTGTAGATACGGTTTTAAATTTACAGAATAAGATTGAAAAGAATACTTAAATTCTAAACATTTTCTTTTCATTCCAATGTGTGCAAATTGACTCATTCATTATATTTTCGCTGCGTTTTTCTAGATGCTAAATAAGATTACTCAAACTACTGAGGTGCTGCATTTTTATTTTTACTATTATTTTTATTTACTATTTATTTATTTATTGGTACTGCATTTTTAATACCCATCATGCTCATTGCAGGTCTTTTCACTACTTGGCTATTTTACATTTTCAATAGAAGGTTAACTCTTTAAAGTGCCTATTATAGTATTTATATTATGTCGTGTGTGAGTTTGCAGTTTTGGAACAAGTATTCAGAATTCTAGGTCAACATTTCTCAGTGATAGCTTTGGAATTAGAATATCAACACTCCTGTTCACTTTTTCTTACTTATGTATTTCCTGAGTTGGGGGAATAGAAAAATGTCTTGTAGACATATTGGCAAACGTATTACCTGGTATTGTACCTAGAACTAAATCTTTACTTTACCAGAGAAAGTTAAGCAGCTTCGATAAATTAAGGTCTTAAATCGGTGATTAGTCTCAAATTTGAATGTTACTCTCTACAAATCAAAGATGAAGTAGCTGCCATCCTGGAACACAGGAATTGAGCAACAAATAAGAAATAAGAAACTTCCTAGAAAGTAAGTCAGATTGAAACTAATTGTTTTTGTTAGGTTTATAGAAGAGCCTCATAGTTTTGAATTTCGTAAACACTTTGATACATGGTTTCCGTACCAGCTTTCTTTTAAAACAATTTTTTTAAAGGTCTTATTTATTTGAGAGAGAGAGATAGTGAGAGAGAGCATGAGCTGGGGTGGGGGAGGGGTAGAAGGAGACGGAGAAGCAGACTCCCCACTGAGCCGGGAGTTTCATGTGGGACTCAGTCCCAGGATCCCGAGATCATGACCTGAGCCGAAGGCAGACACTTAACCAACTGAGCCACACAGGTGCCCCTAAAACAGTTTTTTTTTTTTTTCTTGAAATTTTAAGCACAGACCATTCACAGATTCATTTATCTATTTTTGGAACTGTGGGGAAAGCCCTTATGGATAATGTGTAGGTCCCCTTTGGCAAAGTTATATTACAGTGTTATTTTTTAATTGCCGTATAGTTCACACACAAAGTTACATTAGTTTTAGGTGTATAACATAGTCATTGAACAAGTTTGTACTTCATGCTATGGTCACCACCAGTGTAGCTACCCAACCCACCTCATCATCCAACAATATTACAATACCATTGACTGTATTCCCTATGCTGTACCTTTTACCCCGAGACTTATTTACACAGTTACATTTTTTTTCAATCTAAGAACAAGTGGCTTGTTACGTTATTAGCTTCCTGACTTTTGCGTAATGTGGGAGTGATGAGTTAACAAAGCAATTGGAGAACAGAGCATAAACTCCACTGTCCCTTTCTGGGTTCTGTTTTTTGTTTTGTTTTGTTTTTAATCCAAATTCACTCAGGTTGTGTCCCACTAAGAGGCTGCAAGGACCAAGCCAGTTGCAGCTGGTATGACAGCTGAATGGGGGAGACAGCTCCCTGTACAAAGATCATTTCCACCCCAACTTGGTTTTAATCCTTTCCTCTCGAGGGCCAATCTGCATAGAATAAGTATCACCCCACCGCATATACCTTAAATTATTCAAGTATATTGGAATGTCATCAACATATACAGATGTATAGAGTTTGTATATATATTGCCTTATCCATAATCTATCTTTCCAAGTTACGCCCAAGGTAGGGCTTGAACTCATGGCCCTGAGATCAAGAATAGCATGCTCTACTGACTGAGCCAGCCAGGTGCCCCTCACCGTCTAGGAAAATGTTGCTGATATAGGAGTCAAAATAAATATAAAGAGGTTACACTCTTAAATATTTTTTTTAGATTTTATTTATTTATTTATTTATTTATTTATTTATTTATTTATTCATGAGAGAGAGCAGGAGTGAGCAGGAGCACGAGCTGGGGAGAGAAGCAGAGGGAGAGGGAGAAGCAGGCCTCCCCACTGTGTAGGGAGCCAGATGTGAGCTGGATCCCAGGACCCTGGGATCATGACCTGAGCAGAAGGCAGACCCAACCGACTGAGCCACCCAAGCGCCCATCTTAAATATTTTTTTGAACTTAAATAATAAAATATTTACAAAAGAATGCCTCTAAAATGCATAATTTTTACTGCAAATTTTTAAAAAGCAAATAGGATGCAGTTCACATTTTAATGGAATTTGTCGTACAAAAAAAATATACTCAAAGAAGTCTTTATAAATAACCATAGTGTAAGGCAAAATATAATAGGGCCCATAAAAAAGTAAAATAATAGCTACTGTTTATCACATGTCTAATATGTATCAGGCACTGAATTAGATACTTTATATACATTATATCTAATTCCAGCCCCCATAAAGAAAATTTTGTAATTAAAGGAACCTTGCCTCAGAATGATTAAGCAACTCAATCAAAGTCACAGTGTTAGAGAGGAGTGTGGATGCAGTTTAACTCAATACTTCTTGAATGTAATGCCCCTGAGCTGAACTATGCTGCAGCTGGACTTGTCAAGTTTTATGGGGGCTTACACTGAGGAGAAACCACATCTGAGACATCAGAAAAGATTTCATGAGGAGACTTGGCATTTGTGGTTCGTATGGCTACGTGGGATTCTGACCTATGAAAATAGTGCCCAAGAGCCAATGGAGGACGAACATAGAGAACTAAGATTGCATGCCAAGCCTTTCTGCAAACTTTACCCTTTGCCATGCTGAATTTTAGGATGAAGTTTATGATGGTGAAATTCAGGAACCAATAGGGCAGTTGGGAGAAGTGGCATCCTAGGAGTGATCGATCAATACTGATGGTACAAATGAAATCTGAAACCTACAGCTCTGGATCCAGACACAGCTGGGGTGACAAGGCCTTTGAAAGGCCTATTGGCTAACCTTGCAAGCTTACTCGCTCCAGGGTCTCTGCTAGGATCAATGCAGTGGGACTGGAGAGACAAAGGCCAACTTCAAAGCCAGAGAGGAAGAGGAGGTCAGAAGGGGACAGGATGAGGGTCATGTGCTCTAATATGTCCCAGAGGGTAATGTGCTGTAATGTGAAGACTATTGAGAGGCTTCATTTGGGTACTTTTACCTCGGATTTCTGGTTGAGGACAGTAGCAGAGGTAATACAAAGGAGGGATGCTTAGTGATACAAATAAATCATTTAAGTTTTCTTAGACTTTAACCCAGTGATTGCCAAACTTTGTTGTAATTAGAATTGCTTAAGATTTGAAAATTACTCATGCCCTGTTAACACCCCATAGCAATGAACTCAGAATGTTGTGGAAGCCACACATGAGTAGTTTTTACAGACCCCACTAAGCAATGTGGATGTACATGAAAATTTGGGAACCCCTGCTTTTTACCTTCGCTCACCATGCCTTCCTAATCCCCCCTTAGCAGGCAAATGGCTACAAGCAGAGTATGTCTCATATTACAAAGAAGCAGGTTTCCATGCTCCTTGGCTAGTGTACCTGCCTAAGTTAATATTCTTAATTCTAATCATTCTACATATGACTGGAGGCCTAGCCACCCCAACCCCAGCCCCCAGAATACAACAAGTTAGGGGTAAAGAAAACCTGTGTTCTAGAACCAGTTCTGCTATTTATGAGATGTGATTTTGAGCAATGCATTCGCTAGGGAAATATTCTTTACATATCTCCTTTTGGCCTCTGTATGTGTAAATATTGGCTGCAAATTAAAAAGACAGCAATCTAGTCTTCAGTGGGTTTTAAAATATAATGAGGGAGAGGGACAAGTGCACTTTATCATTTAAGTTACTCTTTCTTTACATTAAGACATTAAAGCTATTAGTATCCCATTGAAGCTGGGATAAATATATATATTCCTTGCCTACATACAGTAAGCCTGCAAAAAGGTTGCATTCCTGTTTTGCAGATGAGGAAATAAGGCTCAGGGAGTAGATAGATGCCAAAAGGAATTTACTCTTTGTACTCCTCCTTCAGGTGAAGAGCATGCCCACATTGCAACATACATTCGTCCTTATAGACACTCAGCTATGGGTGGTAGTGATATGAAAATAAAGTTTCAACCCTATCCCTAAAATTTGAAGTTCAGAGATATTGATTGCGTAAGGACACATGGCTCATTCACAGGAACTGTCATGTAGTCCGATAGCTAAAATGAGGCAGAGCTTGGGCTTCAATCCATTTCTTCCCAGTCCAGCTATGCTCACTATGTCATGCTCATCCCTTATTAACTAACAGTGGATTAGAGGGAAGGGGAGTCAGGCTGATTGGGTAGTTAGCAGGAAAGAAACTGTTGGTCTTTTTTTTTTTTTTAGGTACTTAAATGAGTTCTCTCTTTTAATTTAAAAATCTGTTTTGTGAAGTCCATATGATTATTTCCGTTTTATCTTAGATGAAGAAACTGAAGATGTCTAGTATTATGTAACTCACTCAGTGTTACCACGCCATTAAAAGGAAGAGCCCCGAATCTGTCGCAATTCAGTCTGGTTCCAGAGACGTGGAGGCATGCATGCCACACACAAGTATATATACACACACACACACACACACACACACACAAGTCATTAGAAACAAACACAGAACAGTATATGGATCGATGGACAGTGAATAGTGTAAGAGTACCAGATTTGAAGTTGGTAAAAGATTATCTCATTATCCCCCATGCCCCAACCTTGACCCCTGAATTCATAAGGTTCCTCAAATTGTAACTCGCAGTTTCTGGAAATGCTTTTGGAAGGCCATTTGCCTTTTTTGACTTTATCATCCTGAGGTCTTCACTAGCTGGTCTGGTACTCCCGACAACCATTACATTTAGATAGCTGGGCAAGAAATTATTATTATTATTTTTAAAGATTTTATTTATTTATTCGTCAGAGAGAAAGAGAGAGAGAGAGCACACAAGCAGGGGGAGAGACAGGCAGAAGGAGAAGCAGGCTCCCCACCAAGTAAGGAGCCTGATGCAGGACTCAGATCCCAGGACCCCGGGATCATGACTTGAGCCGAAGGCAGACGCTTAACCAACTGAGCCACCCAGGCATCCCTGGGCAAGAAATTATTAAAAAATAAAGGAAAAAAACCCTGCTGGAGGAGAGGTACCCTTAAGGGTTCAACATATATTCATCGGCCCTGCAGCAAAGATAGGAGAGGGACCTGTTCTTAGTCTGCATTGACTGCCCGAGTCCAAAAGGACTTACTCATTTATTCAGCATGCCTACTATGTGCCAGACCCTGTTTTTGGTACAAGAACACACAGTTGATAGAGATCATCAAGTCCCTGTAGCCATAGAGTGTACATAGGGCTAGTTAGAAAATCAAGCAGAATCCGGGGAGCAGGACAGGGAGTGAAGAGAGGGAGGAATCATTTTAGAAGGGAGTGGTAAGCTAAGACCTCTCTGAAGAGATAGCACTTGGCCCTACTCTCTGTAGCCTTTCCCAGATGCTGGCGACTAATTTGAATTCACTTCCTCTTCTCCCAGATCCCAGACAGAAGGACCACTTCATGAAGCTATGGGAACTCAGTTCTTGCCACTGCGCTAGTGCTCTGGGAGCAGCTGTTGTTCTGGCTCATCCCACATTGCCTTCTGGTTAATAAGAGGTCAAGGGGGAAAGAGGGCTCTGATACCCAGTGACCTACAGAGTCCAACTTGGGGTATGTGAGCTAACAGCAAGGTTTCTATCTGCTCTACAGGTGGAACAATGAATGCAGGAGCGCCTTTCTCGTGGTAATAAAGCAGGATTTTGGCTGCAGGCATGAATAGCACTGCTGTTGCTTAGACGCAACCACCGGCTTTCTTTGGGATAAGGTCATTCTATGTCCCTTTCGGCTGCATCCACGTAGAAAAGTATATGAGCCCAGAAATCCTCCCAGAGTGTTGGCTGATCTTGTATCTGTTCCTGACTGTCAATTCCCCATTTTCCATAATAGCAGGAAAAGAGTTTTTTTTTTTAAGATTATTTATTTATTTACTTGAGAGAGAGAGAGAGAGCACAAGCAGGGGGAGGAGCAGAGGGAGAGGGAGAAGCAGGCTTCCCACTGAGCAGGGAGCCTGATGCGGGGCTCGATCCCAGGACCCCGGGATCATGACTTGAGCTGAAGGCAGACGCTTAATGACTGAGCCACCCAGGCGCCCCAGCAGGAAAAGAGTTTTTGAGGTTCATTTCTAACATTTCCTTACACAAGGAAATGTGGTATTAGCCAGAGACAAAAGGATGCTGCCTGTTGTGTCTTGATGATTCAAATCCATTCAGCAAATATTTACTGAGAATCCTCTAATCTGGCATTATGCTACCATGTGGACCCTACTCCTGGTTTTGGGACCATGTGGACAAGTTACTTATATACTTAAGAATCTTGGTTTCCTCGTCCTTTGAGATGAAGAATACATTTACCATTTAGAGTTATTAAGATTAAATAGGATCATGCGACTCAACAAAGCAGACAAGACTTGCCCCGGTGCCTGAAGCCTAATGAATGGTGAATGTTAGCTGATATAACAATGATGCCGATGACGATGTTGATGCAGAAAGTTACATGCATTCATTCAGCAAATATTTACTAAATATCACCCATAAACCAGGCAGTGTTTTATGTCCTTGGGGCACATTAGTGAAAATAGATTTAAAAAAAAGCTGTTGACTTTGTGGAACTTACATTATGATGCATCAAGGTATTCTTTTAACACTTGGCTTAGCTTAGAATTTACTGTGAAGACTAGTACTTAGTGAATCACTGGTATCAGGTCTAGTATCAGCTTAAAAATCAATTAAGTTTTGATTTGGGCAAAAAATCCAAGTTTTATGTTTTAAATACTTGTGGAAGGTGGATTTCTAAATCCTCTTTCCATGTAGCAGTAGCTCTTATGATCCAGGATGGAACTAACCATATTTTCCAATTTAACAGTAAAGCCATATGTCTGACAAGGAGAGTTTGCTTATGAAGCGGAGTATCTGAATTGAGGATTGTCTCCGAAAGTCTCACACATATGGTGCCCATATCTATGAAATTGCCCCCAGGGCGGGGAGTTATAAAACAACACACACTGTGTGTCACTCCTGGAGATCAATGTATTCCCTCGGTAAAGCTTGCTCTGAAATGTGCCTTTTGCCCTTTGGCCTGGCCTGAGATGCTACATGTGTCGTAACGGGCAAGAATAGGATACATGGCAGAAATATAAAGGTTCGATTTTCACCGTGTTGCAGCAGTTTACTAGCAACTTTTCCCAGGCTTCAAAGGGACATTCTGGAGACTCCTCTGATGTAAGAGGGTGTTCCCACTTCAGCTGGGGCCAGCAGATGCTATGCGAACACTCTCTTTGTCTACGTGTGCTGATAAAAGCAAGGAAAATGTGAATAATGGAAAAGAATGGCAGGCAGTTCTTTTGCTGGCTCTGGTGATGTTAAACACAAGCTAAACACACACTTCAGCTTCTCCCTGGCAGAGTGTTGTAGCCCCCTTGAAATTTTTCACTCTTGTGAGAATGACTCATGTCTTGGAAATGACAAGTTCCAAGTCTGGTGCTCCCCGTACCTTTAGGCATTGGTTAAGGTGCCCGTTGGCAGTTTTCGGCATCCAGTCAGCTGTTTTAATTAACCAGGGATGCTGTGCTCTCTTGCCTTTCACTGGGAACTCCCCATTTCACTGATCCCCAACACCAAGAATTTTCCATTGTGTTGGGATTACCTATATCAGCCTCTGATGTCCTACGTAAGTGCTGGAAAGGAGAGACACATCTAGGTATGTTGTTTTAGCTTCCTCGTTAGCCGATACTTTGGTACTTTAAACTGCATCATGATTTTGGTTTTTTAAAACCCTTTCATAAACACTTTGATTTGGCTCCTCATATTATCTCCACTTAACAAAAGAAAATAATGCCCACAAGCTAGAATCCTGGTCTCCAGGCTGCTTTGCATTACCTAGGTTGTATTAGTTAGGGTGAAATGGACTCAAAATTCATAGTGGGCAAGCAAACAAACACAAACTCAGCAATTAATTCTGGCTGCCTAAGCATCCAAGGCAGGTCTTCCTGATTGGTGGCTGGCTCCCTTCCACGTGGCAGTTCGAAAACCAAGATCCCTCTATCTCTGGGCTCTGCAATCCCCAGGGACCTTGCTGGTCTGTGCATCAAACCTGCAGAAGGGAAAGAGAGATTGCAGGAGACCCGCCCTCAAGTCCCTTTTGAAAGTGGCCCATCTCAGGTTTCCAAAAGCTGGAACACCAGGGCCAGCCACCCCAAGCCATCTTGTGCTTAGGAGAGGAAACACAATTATCCACTCAGGACCACCTCAGTGTGTAACTGTAACTACAGTGTGTAAGCACTGGAATATGAAAGGTGCCTCTTGGATCTGAGTGACGTGTTGGCCACACAACAGGTAACAACCAACATCATACCAGGTGCTGGGTGGACATTCAATTTTAAGTCAGTTTGGAGTCGGAAAATAGAAATAGCGCATCCAGCAAGGGACTTTGCAGAGATAATTGCTTACCTTAAGTTTCCACTTAAAATAGATTTACTTACGTTTCAAAAGCTGGTTGAATTCAAAAAAAGGTCAAGTATTAATTATATATAGATATGACAAAAACCCTGAATTCAGTGTAAATGATTGAAGATGGGGACGCTGCATTTCTACCAATGATGACCTTCATTATAGTTCGTTATTGGAAGAGGAAGAAAATAAATTTTGGGGGAAAATTGTTATTATGGCTTATAATAAGAAATACATATTTGATCTTCATCTTGTGCCTGGCACAGAGCTTCTAAAACCCTTGGTATTTTTGAAGTGAGACGGTAGAGGTGTCTTTTGTTATGTTAATGGTGACTTTAAAAACGGTCTAAGTAAGGGTGGGGACTGGTGGCTAGTAGAACCAACCATTTGATAGGAGGACTGGAGCATCCAGTCCCACCCCCAGACCTCTGGGGGGTAGAGAGGGGCTGGAGATTGAGTTCAATTGCCAATGGTCGATGATTTAATCAAATATGCCTGTGTAATGAAGCCTCCATAAAAATGCAGGAGGAGAGAGTTGGGAGGGCTTCTGGGTTGGTGAACACAGAGATTTGGGGATTGTGGTGCTCTTGGAGAGGCGTAGAAGCTCCGTGCCCATTCCCCAGACCTTCCATCTGGCTGCTCCTGAGTTATGTCCTTTTATAATAAACCAGTAATCTAGTGAGTAAACAGGTTTCCTGAGTTCTGTGAGCCACTCTAGCAAACTAATCAAACACCAGGTGGGTGGGTCTTGGGAACCTCTGATTTATAACTGGTAGATCAGAAGTATAGGTCACAACCTGGGCTTGGGACTGGTATCTAAAGTTGGGGAGATGGGGGGCAGTCTTGTAGGACTGAACCCTTAACCCGTGGAGTCTGATGCTATTGGGTAGATGGTGTCAGAATTGAGTTAAATTGTGGGACACCCACTGTTGCCTGGAGAATTGTTTGTTGGATATATGGGAAACATCCTTCCCACCACACACTGGAATGGGGTCCAGGAGCCCCCAAAGACAAACAGAATAACAAAAGTCTACCAGGTAACTCTTCTATGTTCAGCTTTGGAGATACTTAAGGAAATACAAAAAAGTTGTCCTCCTATACTCTCGTTGTTCAAAACCTTATTCAGGAGTTATATAAACCCTAGGGAGGAGTACATAACTGGCTGCTATTAAAAGCTGAAATGTGTTTCAGGTTTAATGTATTACAGCTTTCAGAGGTTGGGGAAATTCACCTGTTGAAATTAAGCATGATGCTATTTCTTCCTTAATTTATGAATTATTTCTAAAAACACTTATTGAGTGCTTACTGTGTTACAGTGAGGTTTCTGATCCCCAGGATCTAACCATCTGGTGTTAGTGCTGGTGGATGGAGGAAATAGACTTCTGAACAAAGGAATGCAAATCAGGATTACAGGGGCTTGAGAGATGTATGTACAGGATCCCCAGGCATAAAGAGCTTTTAATGTCAACAGAGATTTGGAGTCTAAACTCCTTCATTTAACGGATTAAAAAACCTGAGGCTCAGAGAGATAAAGTGACTCTCTCAAGGTCACACAGCTAGTTGTTGGAAGAGTTAGTGCTAGAATCCAGGTATCCTGATCTCCAACCTCAGCTGGCTGCATGGAAATTGTGAGCTGAGGGATTTGCATTGAAGAGGAGATGAAATTTAGCAAAATTTCCTATGCATTTTTCACTGGTCAGTATTGGGAGGTCGGGGGCAACATGGTGTAGGAAGAAAGAATGCCTTGCTCACTAGGACGATTAGGTTCTACACCTAGCTATGACCACCTACACAGAGTGCATCCTTAGTAAATGATCTAACATACTAAAAATAATACTTCCATGTATTTGTTGAACACGTCATGGTTTTCAATAGGACCTTGCCACCATCATCTCATTTGATTCTTGAAACAGCCCTCTGGGGTGTACCAGAAGGGCATCCTTATCCCTATTTTGCAGATGAGAAAAACACGCAGCTGGTTAAGTGAGAAAGTGAGGTTGGAGCTCTCGGGTACTTCTAGTCCAATACTCCCCATGATGCCATGTTTATAACAAGTACGGGACAAGAGTGGTTAACCAAGAGTATCATTTGATTATATTACAGATGCATTGTGAGAGGTTTCTATGTATCCTGAGAATAATTGGAACCACACTTTTTGGAGTGTCTCTCCTCCTCGGAATCACCGCTGCTTATATTGTTGGCTACCAATTTATCCAAACAGATAATTACTATTTCTCTTTTGGACTGTATGGTGCCTTTTTAGCATCACACCTCATCATCCAAAGCCTGTTTGCCTTTCTGGAGCACCGAAAAATGAAAAAATCCCTAGAAACACCCATTAAATTGAACAAAACTGTTGCTCTCTGCATCGCTGCATACCAAGAAGATCCAGACTACTTACGGAAATGTTTGCAATCTGTGAAGAGGCTAACCTATCCTGGGATTAAGGTTATCATGGTCATAGATGGGAACTCAGAAGATGACGTTTATATGATGGACATCTTTAGTGAAGTCATGGGCAGGGACAAATCAGCCACTTATATCTGGAAGAACAACTTCCACGAGAAAGGTCCTGGTGAGACGGATGAGTCACATAAAGAAAGCTCGCAACATGTCACCCAGTTGGTCTTGTCCAACAAAAGTATTTGCATCATGCAAAAATGGGGTGGAAAAAGAGAAGTCATGTACACGGCCTTCAGAGCACTGGGACGAAGTGTGGATTATGTGCAGGTAGGTTTCCGAATTCCTGCCAGGGCAAACATACATTTAAATAAAGCAGCTTTTGTATCTCTTCAGGCATATGCTATAGCCCATCCTTGTCCCTCTGAACACAGTACTTCTTTCAGTTCATTTGAAAACAGCGTGACTGCTGAAAGCACATTTTGAAAGAGAGGAAAAAAATCTTGTGTAACTGTTAAGACTATCTACGAAAATGCTTAACTTATGCAGTGTTATTGGTTGGAAATCAAGATTATTTTGAACAGGAGACCCTTCCTTCCTTCTCATTCCCTCCCTTACCTTCTCTGCCCCCTTGGTTCTGCCAAGTCAAATCCAACGTCATTTTCCACAGTCTTAAAATCTCCAGCCTTGTAAGAAAATAGTGTCTGCCGAGCAGAAAGGTCCTGAGAAAATCTGCAGGCTCAAGAGATGGCTATAAAACGTTTTTCACAGAGACTGGGCAAAATGGGGGTGGTGAGAACAATTTTGATTTAAAAGGGTAAGGAATTCAAAACTGAGAGACAGAAAGAAAAGGAAAACAAAAAAGGGAGAAAAACAAACACACACAAAAACCCTTCCCAGAGCAAAACCGAAGTAATGTTTATTTCACTCCCCAAACAGCATTACCTCACTCACTGCACTTGACCTTTGAAAGCATTTGTGATGGTGTTTGCTCTCATGAAAATGAGACAGGCTGTGTCTGTCATTAATTCCCTGACTGCTCGCCCTTGGGTTTCTCCCCTCTTAGTTCTCATTGAAGCTTTCTTCAGAATGTTAGTAGGGTCCCTGTGAATTTGCTAGTTGCAATTTTCTTGCAGATAATTTAGTTAGATTTTGGCCATGATGATGTGGAAAAGGGAGACCTATCTCTGATCTAAGAAAATCCATTGGGACACCCCTCCAGTCCTCTAATAGGTGAAATTCTGCTTTTCAGGAGACCTATCATATACTTTAGGGGCCTTGATTGCCACAAAGTCATGGCCGGTGGGATGACAGGCTCTGTGTTATGGGATGGGAATGGGCACTGGTTTCAGAGTCTGTTGACGGAGATGGTAATCCAGGCATTGTTAACTGGATGACCTCGAGCAGAACCACCTCCCCGAACCTGAGTTTCCTGCATAGAATAAACCAATCTCATAAGGGGTTTAAGATTACCATGAGGTTAATTTTGGTTAATAGCTGAAGAGTTTTGAGGCATTTTTTTTTTTCAGTTGATACCAATCTGCATATTAATATCTTCTAGGGAGTTGATAGAGTTTTACTCCCAAGTTTCTCCTATTCTCCTAATTTCTAGAACTGTCACAGTTGAGGTACTTTCTAGTTAACTCAGGACATTTTTATGTATTTTCATAATGCAACTTCAGGCCCAGGTAGAGGATGAAATGATCCTTTTATTTATTTATTTTAATAAATATTTTCTCTCTCTTTTTAAAAAGATTTATTTATTTATTTAATTAATTTATTTATTTGACAGAGAGAGAGAGAGCACAAGCAGGGGGAACAGCAGAGGGAGAGGGAGAAGCAGACTCCCCACTGAGCAGAAAGCCTGATGTGGGGCTCGATCCCAGGACTCTGGGATCATGACCTGATCCAAAGGCAGATGCTTAACAGACCGAGCCACCCAGGGGCCCCTATAATGATCCTTTCAAAGGAAGTGATGGGATGGCTGGGGAACTTACAGAGGGTTTGAAGAATGAAGCTCTGAGCCTAAAATGAGGAAGCATGTTTTGATATTTTGCCTTTAATTCTAGTTGAAACTATTGCTATGTTTGCTATTTCTAATCAAGATGTCATTGTGAGGGTTTCTTTTTTCTTTTCTTCTTCTTTTTTTTAAGCCTGTTCCAAATCCCCTTCTCCCATCATTCTTGTTTTGAATTTTGTTTGTATCCTTGACAACTTGACATTGTGCCTGACCAGGACAAAATAACACAAACTATGAAATGTTAGAGTAGGCTCCTTGCTAGAGCCCTAATCAGGCTCTCAGAGAGACTGACCCAAGCAGCAGCTTTCCCTGGGCCCTGAATCCTGCTGGAACTCTCAGCCCACTCACACAAATGTGGAAAACCTTTTGGCATTCTGAAACCAGGTGATTCCATGCTGCCATCCCTCATCACATCCCCCAATATTTAACCATGTGTTGCCTATAAAAATGGAAATGTCATAAAGTTCAAACCAGTACATTCTCACCATCCATTCTGAGTGACCCAGGGTCCGAGCATTGCAAAGCAGAAGCCACAGAAAGACAAAGGAGAGGGGGTTCAGCATTACAAGTGACTGAATGTGGAGAGCAGGTTAGCCACAGAAAGAAGGAAGTCAAGTGTAGGTGCTCATACACAAGAGAAAGTAGGGCTGGGGCAGACACAGGACCATCTGCTCACATGCTTGCTAACCTGGCTGAAGACACTGCTTAGCTGTGTGGACACGACCAAGACGATTGGTCTCCTCCAGTTGCAGTTGGGTCTTGGACACTGGTTAGCTCTCTTCCCACTTGATCTTGAGTAGATGTCCTGCCTGTTGCTTCTCATGACCAATTATTTCATGCCTTCACCATTCTCCCAGCGCCTACCCAAACTCCTTCCTCCCTAACTAACACATGGCCCTGCCTCCTACAAGAGAAAATCAAACGTATTGCTTCTGAATGCTATCAAGGTCTTCTTTTCTCTTCCTTTTTTACAGTCGCAAAGGTACCCAGCTTCACTTCCTATCTCAAGGTTAACCTTTCTGCATACATGCCTGGGCTCTCTGGGTCACCTGGGCTCTCTGGTGCGGCTCCCTCTGGTCTCTGCCAGAGCAAGGCCCTACTACCTGTCCCTCCACCTCTCTCAGCTCTCCTGTTTAGTCTTCTCGACCTAAAGCCAATCAGATACCTAACACTGACCTAGAATACGGAGAGAAGCTTTAGTCTAGGAGAAAGCCAGCGTGGTAGCAAATTCACCCAGGATGTTAGTGGCTGCTTTCGGAGATAAAGAATACAGGAAAACATAAGTAATGAAGTGGGTAAAGAAGGAAATGAGAAATAAAGAGAATGGGGAAGATTTTCTGAATTTTGAATCAAAGTGTTTTCTGGAGAGAACTTTTTTTTTCTCAAAAAGAGACAGATTCTGATCTGTCTCGTATGGTTTAAGTAAGGTAGGGCAAAACCTTTCTTACTTTTGCAAAATAGTACTTCTATTAGCTTTTTTATTTACTATAGTAACACATGGTGGTGGGTTTAAAAATACGGAAAAGCACAATGAGCAAAATTAAAATCCTCCACAGCACATACATGATGCACAGATTCTCAAATTTGATACTTGACAGCATATGCCTTTCTAATTTTCCGTTATTTTGAAAATAGTTTTCAGATTACATTGTATTTACTTTTTTTCATTTGTTTGTTACTTCTTCACAATGTCAGAAGACTTTTTAGGTGTACTTTGATACCTAGATTACATGATTTCTTTATTCTTATGTCCCATTACTGAACCTGGATAATACAACCTAAGTGGCCACTGATAACCATGTGACCAAGGTAACTATCATTATCCCCTGATGTGTGGTATTAGGGATTGTCCAGGAAGAAAATACATAAGAAGCATAAACATGTTCTACCAGGGAAGATTATAGGAGACAATTTTATGATTAATTTACTCTGACAGTATCCTAGGTATCCATGTTTCCTTTAGCAGGAGAAAAGTAAGACTAAATTATTATTAATTGTAGAGTTGACCTTCATTATTCATGGAGTCTGTATTTGTAAATTACCCCACTCAGTAAAATGTATTTGTAACCCCCAAATCAGTACTTGCAGTGCTTTTGTGATCATTTGCAGACGTGCAGAACAGCATAAAATTTGAGTCACCTGATGTGCGTGTTCCCAACTGAGGTCAAAGAAGACTGCTATAAACTGTCCTACATGGTACAGCACAGCATAAACAAGTAACTTCATAACCTACTTTGTATCATGTTTTTCACATTGTTGTGCTTTCTGTGGGTGATGTTGCTGTTTAAAATGCACCCCCGCCCAAGTGTAGTACTGGGCTAGTGTTCCTGAGCACAAGGCTGTGACTGCCTTATGAAGAAAATAGATTTGTTGGGGGGCTTGGATCAGCTGTGTTAATGACTCAATTGCATATAATAAGATGTATTTAAACAGGAACGCAAGTAAAACAGGGTTCGGTATTGATCAGTAGACAAAAATTTGTGACCAGAGTCTCAGAGGAACCCAGCCCCATATTTGTGCTAGAAGCAATTGTTTTGCTGTTCTCTAAGTCAGTGTTCATGGAAACTTTGTGGAACGTAACTGTCATGAATCGTGAGAATCAACTGTATGTCAAATTTGCTTGGTTCCTGTTTTCTATGGGAAGCCTAAGCAATTGAAATATTCCAAGGGCCGATGTTGAGAATGCTTTATGTCTTCTTGTATCATTCATACTAGAGGGTAAGTAAGATTAGAGTTCATTGAAATAGGAATGGGGAAATCTGAATTCTAGACTTAACTCTGTTGTTTTCTTGCTATGGTAGAACAGATGATCTTCGAGATCATTCCCAGCTCAGAACTCTAACTCAGTACGATTGGTTTTGTTTTTTTTTAAGTTTTTTCCGGTACAGTTTTAATTTCTCTGACATTTTAATTTCTTTCTAGCAATACACCTAGGCTTTGCAGGAGTATAATAAAAAAACAAAGCAAAAAAAAGGGGGGGAGGGTATCAGAATCTGCTTTTCACTTAGCAGTTATTATCATGTTTTCACTTTCATTTTTATCTTTTCATTTTTATTTTATTCTATCTTTTTAAGATTTTATTTTTGAGTAACCTCTACACCCAACATGGGGCTCGAACTCGCAACCCTGAGATCAAGATTCACAGACTACCGACTGAGCCAGCCAGGCTCCCCTCACTTTCATCTTTAATCTGCCCTTTGCCCCAAATTTGGATTCTTGAATGTAAGCCCTAAGTTAAGTGCCACCATAATGGGATTTCCTGACTCCCTTCTTTAGAATGAGAATTCCAACCATTTGGAATAAGGGTGTTTCATGGCTTAAGCCTTAGAGGTGACAACATTTGGTTTCCCACGTTCCCAGCTGGCTTGTCACCTTTGTTTTGCACCTTCTGTGACTTTCACTCATGTGTAAGCCTTCCTAAAAAGAAAAGAGAATGACCAAATGACTCCTTTTTTAACCTTCAGGTTTGAAGAGATTCTAGGTTGATGAAAGTCAGTTAATTATTTTACGACAATTTGGATAATTCATTCTACCAAGGCAGGCATATTTCTTCCTAATTCTTTTTTAAAAAAGTCAACAGAGAAGGGCCAAATTGCTTAGATGTCTATGATTGTCTTAGATGTTCATGGGCTAGATTTGAGATCCCTTGCCATAAACTCAATTGGTGTAAGAAAAGGTGGTCTTCCTCATCCTGCCTCCCTCTCACGAAAGATTATCTTTTTCTTTCTTTGAGGATATTTTTTTTCTGGAATGGTTTTACTAATTAATTTCAAAGTGACTTTTTAGCTCTAAAGTTCTTATATTTTATGATTTTGTATTTGCCACTTTAATCTGAGGCTGGTAAATTTAGCTGTAGGCTTACTTGTAAATTCCATTTATCCAGAATCCAAATAAATAGAAAATCAAGATTTTTAAAAATCGAAAGTACCATGCGATATTGATAAAGTCCTACAAGTTTGTTATAATAAAGTTAATTACCATATACCATGAACTTTTGAGTGACCTTGTTGGTTATATTGGAGAAATTTTAAATTGTGTGCAATAGTCTATTTTTGTGAAGGTTATTTTCCATTCTAAATTTTTAGTTTCCCCCATCTCCTGCATGTCTATGGTCCCATCCAAATTATGTACCCTTTTTCAGCAGATAATTGAGTTCTCAAGTCTAGATTTAAAAAATAAAATTCTGTCCTATACATTTAGGTACTTAACAAAACCAATTTTAAATAGTATCACGTTCAGCAGGTTC
Source organism: Phoca vitulina (assembly GCF_004348235.1). Taxonomy (NCBI): domain Eukaryota; kingdom Metazoa; phylum Chordata; class Mammalia; order Carnivora; family Phocidae; genus Phoca; species Phoca vitulina. The sequence continues at coordinate 17,217,887 of NW_022589721.1, read as the reverse complement.
AATGTCAATGAGGTATGAAGTCAAGATGCAATACTTTTATAAGTCTTAATGGGTCCAGGGTCTACCCTTTGCTCGAGGATGAACTTTAACACATTACACCCCAAGGGTACATTCAAGGCTGTACGTGAATACTAAGCAGCTGCAAACTACTCTCTATTTTTTTTTTCTTTAATTTCTTTTCTCTAGTAAACAACCCAATCTAAGGATTTTTACATTGCCTGCCCAGAATTCAGTTTGCCTAACTTGAGCTTATTGGGTATCGGAGTAGGCATCAGTTTCCTGCTCTCCCCGTGTGCCTTCACTTATTTACAGTGAGAATAAGAAGGACCCCTTCTCATTGGATTAGTGTCCTCAGTTGGGGCAGAGCTCTGTTTTTGGTTTATCACTTCTGGTTTAGGTTGATCACTTTATGCCTTCTTTTTATTGAGCATTTACTATGAGCTAGCCATTATTAAGTGCTTTACATGTGTTATCGAATTAATTTACCAACACAACAAACTTTAGGTGGATATGATTGTCCATATTTTTCATCTGAGCAGTGGAGGCTTAGGAAGGTGAGGTAAGGGCACCAAGGTCAAGAATCTAGTCCAAGTTTATGTAAACTTGGTGAATGGTGGATTAAGGCAGATCTGTTTCATCCTGATATTGGCATAGTGCTTTCTCTTCCACAGTGGTGTGTTTCCTCTGGTATTCTACTGTTAAGGGTTCAGGAGACTGGCACCATCTTGTGTTTGCTAGTAAATAGCTATTTGTGATTTTTTTGTTGTTGTTCTGGCCTATCCCTTTTCACTAGAGAAATGTCCTCAGGGAAAGGAAGGGTGAAGGAAACTCCATTTACTTCGTGGTAAAGCTGTTCAGGAAGGCTGGTAGCGGGGTCATGACCAAGAGTAAATTCCACACACTACAGAAAAAAAGTTTCACTGGGTCAAGGTTGAGATGAAGGGTCAAGCCTTGCAAGCAGGCAAAGGATAAAGGCAGTAGCAACAGAAGGGGTCCTGATTTATTTTCAACCTGTTAACTCATTGAAGGCAGCCAGAGTAATTAAGATTTTCTCTTAATCTGTGTGGCTCTCAATGCCCTTTGAAGTGGTATGGGGCTGGAAGGGGGGGGCAGTGGGGAGATCCACCAGGCAGTCTGAAAGGAAACACGTTAAAAAAAAGTGAAACATTAAAAAAGGTGAAACACAGAGACTCAAGATTTTATTTTAGTCTTGGGTCTTAGAATTTGAACAGCATTTGGCAGAATAGGTAACAATATTTCTAAAGGAGAGTTTTGTTTAAATTATAGTGAGGTAGATCAGTGAGATAAGTTGGAATGAACTTAAAGTCTAGTAACGTATGTAATAGACTATAAACTAATAGTTTGTAACTGAATTACAGACAGTTGCAGACACATTTTAATTTGTTCATTGTGATAAGAGATCCTCGATAAGTAATCAATTCCGATGGTCATTTTAGAGAGTCTCTGCTGAGCCATACATTTGTGGTAAGGATTGTCATGATCCCTTAGGTTATGGGTTTACTTAGTGGGTACAAAAATGTAAAGATTATTACCTTATACTAGTGGTGGTCCTTTTCAATTTACAAGGGACTTTGATATGTACTGTTTCACTCCAGTACCATTCAGATGGCAAATGGCTTGTTAAAGTTCTCAGAAATAGTGAGATACAGGCCTCAAGACTTCTTAATTCCGAAGGCATTTGTCCTTATAATAGGCGAGTCTTGGCCAAAGAAAAAAATCTACTTTACCTAATGTTTTATAACTTTTATGCCATTACTGTTCCTTATACCACATAAAGATGGAGGCAATGTTTAAAAAAAAAAATCCACTAGAATTAAAATTGGGTTTAGAACATATTTAATCTCAGGGTTTTTTTGTTTGTTTGTTTTTTGTTTTTTAATTTTATGAAAGAGAACCTTCCCCCTGCAACCAATTATTTTAGTCCCAGGGTTGGCAAACTTGGCTTGTAAAAGGCCTGATAGTAACTATTAGGGTTTGCAGGCCATATGGTCTCTATTACAACTATTCAACTTTGCTGTTTTAGTGTGAAAGCTGTCATAGATGATATGACAATGAATGAGTATGCTTGAGTTCCAATACAACTGTACTTATGGATACTGAAATTTGAATTTCATGTAATTTCCCTGGGCCACAAAACAGTATTTTTTTGAAATTTTTCAATTATTTTAAAAGGTAGAAACCATTTTTAGGCCACGGACCGTATCAAAACAGGGGGCAGGCTGGACTTGGCCTGAAGACCTTAGTTTGTGACCCCCTGTTTTAGATAGGGAGGAAAGAGAGGCTGTTATCTCCCTGCTGCAATAGGGCAGGAGGAAGAAGGAGGAGCAGTGGTCTGAGGCACGTCAGCTGATGATTCTGTGGTTAAGACTGAGGTGGCTGGTTCCTCCCCAAAGTGTCTTTTCGTCTTGACATTTTCTACTCATTTTAGTGACAACTCGATGATTTTGCTTCATTTCCATATCTCCTAGTGAGAAATCTTAATGACTAGTGATCATGTGGTTTAAACAAATTACAGGGAGACATTCAGTGTGGACAGAGAGACGTTTTGATTTGTTCTCTAATTGTTTTCCTGTGTGTAAATCACGGCCTGTAGTTTGTCCCCAGGTGAGGTCAAGCTCTATGTCAACTGGTGTATGTCCCTCACAGTTTCTAGCCTAGAGCTAAATGGCCAACATTTATGAAATTACATCCTTGTTATTAATTGGTGGGGAGATGACTAGAAATCCTGTTCCCACTATACTGGTTTTCAGAGGGGCTAAAGTCACTCTTTAGATAGTAATAAATACATACTAGTAGGTCCATGAACATACATGCTGACTGTCTCAGATGATAGCTTTCTAGCCGGCATTCTGTCACCAAATAGCATCCAGAAATCCAGATTTTGAACTTATTTCTCTGTTTCTTCTTTTTTAAAAAAAATATGGAATGCTTCACAGCTTTGCATGTCACCCGTACTCAGGGGCCATGTTAGTCTTCTCTGTATCGTTCCAAGTTTGAAGCCAGTCACAGAAATTGAACTTCTTTAAAGCTCTTTCATCCTGCTATAGCAAATCCCTGCCCAGGAGACTTCCGGGAGCTTTCCCTTCCGACACAGTTCAGCCCACCATGAGAACAGTCTCTCTCAGAGAACTGCTGGTGCTTTGCTGTTGGAAACTGGGAGGGACAGGACCAATTTAAATATTCAGAGCCTCAGACGTTTGGTTCTCCCTTAGTCATTTCAAAGGGGCAGTTCCCTTGGCTTGCCTGTGCTCACAAGGCGGAGTTACTTGAACATTAATTCTAGATTGCCCCCTTCCTGTTGTTTTTAGTCTTATTTTAGCTTTCCGGTTTTACCTTTCCCAGCCTGAGTCAATAGAGGTGGGTGTGGCCATAAACTCAGGGTACTGGATTCTAAAGGTGGGTTGAGCTCTTGCCTTCACCCTCCTACCCTCATGACGGGCTGGACAAGCTTGCAGCCATCCATATACAAACCAGGGATAGGCAAGGCACAGGAGAAGCAAAACGTCACTTTTGGAGAAATTTGTTTAGGCTTCTGAGGTTTGCGTACAAACCCAAGCGTTAGGAAAATCCTGTTTTCTACAGCGAAAAACTAATGCCTCCCTGTTGCCTAAGTAAGTGAGATCGTGCCGGACCAAAATAGAATGGTAAAAAATGAAACTAAACAAAATAAACGGTTTTTGTTTAGCAAAGGAACACTTTTAAGTCAGTAAAATAAAATAAAAAATTCAGATGTTAACTCTAAAATTATATGATTAGTTAAATCCAGAGAGGTTATAACTGAATACCCTATATACTTCTTAATTTACAAGTTTCAATAATGCATTTAAATTGCTATTTTCACCAACATTATTCATTAATATATATTAATTTTTTTTTCAGAAAATATAGCTATTAGTAAACCTGAGACAGACATTTTTTTTTTTTTTTTTAAGATTTTATTTATTTGACAGAGAGAGAGACAGCCAGAGAGAGAACACAAGCAGGGGGAGTGGGAGAGGGAGAAGCAGGCTTCCCGCCAAGCAGGGAGCCCGATGCGGGGCTCGATCCTAGGACCCCGGGATCATGACCTGAGCCGAAGGCAGACGCTGAACGACTGAGCCACCCAGGCGCCCCGACAGACACATTTTTTAAAATGTTGGAATTCCTTAGTTATTTATGTGAGGGACTCATGCTATATATATAGAGAGAGAGCGAGAGAGAGAGAGAGAGTCCCCTTCAACTCAGTTTATGCTTCTTGTTTTTTTTTTTTTTCCATTCAAAACTGGTATATCAAATCCCTACTATTTTAATGAACTAGTAAGGAGAACTGTAAAAATAATTACTTTTTATATAAATAAATAGGCTAAATCTTGATTAAATCCATCCAGGGTAGTCAGTGTTGATGGCAAAATAATGGGAATTGCTGATAACTCTCCAGTCTCTATTAATTATGTTAATTACTGTTTGGATGGGGATGTGAAACTGGTTCATTACAGGTCAACTCTGATCAATTTTTATCTACTAGGCTTTGCTGCAGTCCCCAGAAAAGAATACTGTGTCTTACTGGTATTAATCAGGGATAGAGAAGTGGGAGCACTTTTCCTACTTGTGATTGTCTTTGATCATGTTGAAGTAGCTCTGTCCACAGGTATAACTCACCTGGGGGTAGTAGCCTTTCTCAGCTGCCTCACTCCTTCCCTCCCTAAGAGAAGTGATTTAATCTGACTGGTGAGTATAGGAGAAGAGAGAGCGGGCTCCTCCTTCCCCCTTTCTTCTGGGAGTGGGCTTCCACCAAGAAGCTGGCATCTTCCATGCTTTTAGAAGGGAATGCCCTTTATCTGCAGGAGAAGGCTGACCCACTTAGATGCTATTTGGACTTGATAGGTCTGTCTAATACTGGAAAACATGATTATGAAGCTTGCTATTCCACAGGTATAAACTCTGTTCTCTGTATTAGCTTTAGGATTATACAGGTGCTATTTTGGTTAGTCATCTCCCTTATTCTTTTGTTTCATTTTCCAACTGGCTTAGAAATCAGGCTGGAAAGAAAAGTATTTATAACCCTGCCCCCTTGGGCCTCCAACAGAACTGTCTGTCAGAGGTTCACTAGTATAGACTCATCCCAATAATTTTCTTGAAATTGTAGTTTGGTTTTGTTTCAGAATTGCTTTTTTAGACCCATATAAAGACTGTTTTTAAGAACAACTATTAGCTTGGGCGCCTGGGTGGCTCAGTTGGTTAAGCGACTGCCTTCGGCTCAGGTCATGATCCTGGAGTCTCCGGATCGAGTCCCGCATCGGGCTCCCTGCTCAGCAGGGAGTCTGCTTCTCCCTCTGACCCTCCCCCCTCTCATGTGCTCTCTCTCGCTCTCTCACTCTCTCTCTCAAATAAATAAATAAAATCTTTAAAAAAAAAAGAACAACTATTAGCTTTTCTAGAATGGCTTATGATAATTTACATTTGTTTTTATGTACAAAGGGCTAGATGAATACTTAATGCTTTAGAATAAGAAGGTGGTCTGCATATTATGCTGGTTCCCTTCCTAATGGTCTATCAGCAGCTAAGCTCAGCTCATATGGACATCTTGCTTCAAAAGTATATAACCAGACGTAGGAGAATTGCTTTCCTGTCTTTTAGTCACCATATTAAAATAGGGGAGGGAAATTATTGTTAAACATGCCTCCCTTTCAAGACTCTCATAGGATTTTCTGACCACCATTCAGACCTGAGGGATAAGTTGCCTAAAGGACTTATTTAAGGCAACAGCAACAGCAATAAAAAGAGTCCTCTGTGATGACCAACCTAAGATGTTTACTAAGTCCTGGAAAACTGGGGTGTTACCTGGGGCATAAGACTTCCCATTGCCAAGATGAGGAACATCCCTGGTAAACCAGGACAAGCTGGTTAGCTTGCAAGACCTACCTAGCACTTGGGCTGTTCTATCCAGCTGTGCCGTTTACTTCAATTGTGAGCTTGCTCTTTGCATTGGTCATGACGTAACAAACGGTCACCCCTGAAGTACTTGCTTCCTGAGGCCCGGTGCCAATAAAGCTGACGGCATAATATGTATGCCCAATTTTGACGGTAGGGACCACACTCCTACTTCTTCCTTTTCTTTAACTCATTTCTACTTTCTGCTTTGCAGGTCTGTGATTCAGACACCATGCTTGACCCTGCCTCATCTGTGGAGATGGTGAAAGTTTTAGAAGAAGACCCTATGGTCGGAGGTGTCGGGGGAGACGTCCAGGTGCATATGGGCTTCACTTTCCGCACGAGTCACCTTTAGTTATACTTTTACTCGTTGATTCATTGAACATATGTTTACTACACACCAAACTCTCTGCCAGATGTTCCTTTGGTGCTAGAGACACGTTAGTATGTGCCTTGGACCCACTTTATTGCCTCTTTTCTTTCCTACATTGAAAAAAAAAAAACAACACAGGATTTTTTTGCTTAACCCTGTGATGTAACCCTTGTCTGTTGGGCCTGATAAGTTATATATAATTAATTTAAATGTGTAATGATTTCTACCATATCTTCTTGAACTTGATGTTCTGGTAAAATCTGATGTTGGAGTTCATTTAGTTGCAAAGGTAAAAAAATGGAAGAACGGCTGGGGATGGATTCTATATTTATACCTTTGTATTTAAAAGCTGATTAATACATGGTTGACTAAAAATCCAAATTGGAATACAAAGGAAGAAAAGAGAAATAGGAACTCAAATTTATACTGGTAAGAAAGGCAGAGGAACAATTAATTAATAAGTGGGTTTTCTGATTATGATCTATTTCCCACCAATAATTACTTATTTCCCATTATTTGCTCTAAATGAAGAAACAGTTAATGAAGTAAATATTAATAAAGGCAACTTGGAATCTGTGGGATGGGAAATGAATATATATGTGAATATGTGAAAATATGTGAAGATTAAAATGAGTGCTTTGCAAACACGTGATCAAATTTTAGCAAAAGGTGAGAAGCCCATGGAAACTTGACTTTAAAAATTAGGTACTGTGTTGCCGTATAACCCATTTTATACATGCATGGTGATAGTGAAGGCAAAGACAATGCCTGGAATAGACAAACAGCCTGGTGATAAAAGAGGAAGCATGCAAAATCCAGATGAGAATCATGCAAAATTGAGATGGAGGAAAGAATTTAGAAATATTGCCAAGAAAAAGCTGATAACTTTCAGTAGCCTTTACATAGAGCATTATTTTTCAGGACTTAAGTTTTGGGAAGAGGCCAGAACAAACAATTTAATCACTGGCATTGCATAAAAGAGGGAAAGAAGGAGAAAGAAAATTAATGGAATTGAATGAGTTGGAAATTAGCCAGAACAGGGGAGGATAGGGCTTAAAAACCTTCACATTTTAGATGGGAGGAAAGAGTGGGAGGATTCAGGATCTGCGAACTGGAGCCTAAAAACACGTTCAATATTATAGCATAACAACAAGGAGAACAAAAAAAAAAAGCCCTGGACAAGAAAGAGGACAGAGCCATGAAGTAGAAAAACTGTTGCTCCTCAAGGAGTTCCAAGGCAGGCCCACAATTTATCAGATTAATCTAGTAACACAGAATCAGAGAAAATAAAATATAACCGTGTCAAAAAGAAGAAGGACACTAACACAGGAGTATCAAACAACAAACCTCACTCTAGGTAGTAACCTCACGATGGCGCAGATTTTGTTGGTATTTTAGCTGGGGCTTATGTTTTATTTATTCGTTTTTTTTTTTTTTTTTCCCTTCTTGCAGATTTTGAACAAGTACGATTCCTGGATCTCCTTCCTCAGCAGTGTGAGATACTGGATGGCGTTTAACATAGAAAGGGCCTGCCAGTCTTACTTTGGGTGTGTCCAGTGCATTAGTGGACCTCTGGGGATGTACAGAAACTCCTTGCTGCATGAGTTTGTGGAAGACTGGTACAATCAGGAATTTATGGGCAGCCAATGTAGTTTTGGTGATGACCGGCATCTAACGAACCGAGTGCTGAGTCTGGGCTATGCAACAAAATACACAGCTCGATCCAAGTGCCTTACAGAGACACCGATAGAGTATCTCAGATGGTTAAACCAGCAGACCCGTTGGAGCAAGTCATACTTCCGAGAGTGGCTGTATAATGCGATGTGGTTTCATAAACATCACTTGTGGATGACCTACGAGGCCGTTATCACTGGATTCTTCCCTTTCTTTCTCATTGCCACGGTAATCCAGCTCTTCTACCGGGGTAAAATCTGGAATATCCTCCTCTTCTTGTTAACTGTCCAGTTAGTAGGTCTCATAAAATCGTCCTTTGCCAGCTGCCTTAGAGGAAACATCGTCATGGTCTTCATGTCCCTCTACTCAGTGTTATACATGTCAAGTTTACTTCCCGCCAAGATGTTTGCAATCGCAACGATAAACAAAGCTGGGTGGGGCACGTCTGGAAGGAAGACCATTGTGGTCAATTTCATAGGACTCATTCCAGTATCGGTTTGGTTTACAATCCTCCTGGGGGGTGTGATTTTCACCATTTATAAGGAATCTAAAAAGCCATTCTCGGAGTCCAAGCAGACAGTTCTCATTGTTGGAACGTTGCTCTACGCATTCTATTGGGTCATGCTTTTGACGCTGTATGTGGTTCTCATCAATAAATGTGGCAGGAGGAAGAAGGGACAACAGTATGACATGGTGCTCGATGTATGATCTCACGTTGTTTGACGTTTGCAGTCACACACGCAGACACACACAAAACCTTAGTTCCTCTCGGGACTGTAGTCTTGTGGCATCCCATAATGCCACCAAAGGAGACCTATCACTGCTGCTGGGACTTGAACAAAGACGTTTCTATGGGTTTATTTTGATTCTGCCAAAGTAAAACAAGACATCAATGAGAAGAAACTCAGATTTAACCTGTTATTTCTATGAAAATGGGAAGCATTCTGTTTATGCACTTTTCCTTAATGTACATCTGCCTAACAGTGTTTGCCCTATATACCTCACTAGCCATGCTTTATGTGGGTTATCATGGAAGAAAAGGATTTTGGAAACTCAAGGAAAAGTTCTTTCAACGTATTCAACCTAACTTATGGACTGTGTTGATAGCTAATGTTTTTTTTTTTTTTTAGAAAGGATTTTCTGTTTAACTCTACCAAATGAAATGCCAAAGGAAATTTCAAAGGCCGTTGGCTGTGCTGTATTTTTATATAATTGTACTGTGTTTTAAAATTTTGTATGCCAATTTTTAAAACAAATTTTGCATATTCTATATTTTACTTCTCTGCCAAAATACACCTGTTCTTTTTTATTATTATTAAAATAGGTTCTGAAAAAATTCATACTTAAAAAAAAAAAATCTACCCAAAATGTGAAGCTTGGTTGACTGATGTTGTTCATGATAGAAGGAATAAAATGTTTCTCTCTCTCTCTACCTTTTAACATGGAATAGTTTATTTCTGTGAAAAGTATTTAAACTTTCAATATTTTAACTTTTTATTTTTTCATTTCTTTTAGAAAAGGCCAATATACCTGTCACACTTTGGGAGTAGAAATACATACTTATGTGCACACACACACAAAAAAGAAGTCATTGGAAATCAAGGCCAAAGGGGTAGAAAAGTGCAATTTTCCACAAGATTAAAAAAAAAGGGGGGGGTGGGGGAGTGCTAGTCCTTGAAAGAAAACACTGGGCAAATGTGGAGATTCTGGCAGTGTTTTCTCACGCTGAGTAAAATGGAAAGTGGAGAAAAAATCATCTGTGTTATTTGGACAAATACAATGCAGTTCATCGTTTTGTTCTGTGGCCTGAATTCACCAGATCCTGTTGACATTGAACATAACTGACCTGTCTTTTTTTTCAGCTTGCCAGTTCACTTTCCATGTTACTAGGAGGCTTACACGGGTGAGTTGGATACAATTGAATAAGTGTAAAAGCCTATAGATACAAAACTGGCACATTCGAGCTTGTCTTCTACTTCCCAGGGAGGATATTTTTTCTGGATTCATACAGATAATCACTCCATCTGTCCTGTTATTGGCCTACATAAATATGTTTACGTAGTCAGAATAATACCAAGGTTTAATAAGTGTATCAAGAATTGGCACATGAGAAAAATTGATGAACCAGGTACCCTTAACCCGGCTAATTTCACTACTCAGAGGGCCTCAGTTATCCAGTTTGACTTTTGACATGACCCATCTTGCCTTGTAGCTGGTGCTGTGTAGACTTGTGTTAAAAACAATCAAACACATGAGTCGTTGCATAAAGCATGTTGTGATGAAGTGGAGTATGAATGTGGAGAAGTGTTCAGCCATGTGCTTCTACCATTCTGCTTCCTCGCCATGCAGACGCCCATGTTCCATCTATCCTGCCTAAGAAAAAGCTGCACATTCTACCTTCGGAGTACAAAAAGGTACACACCATTCTGCAACTCAGACTCACAGTTGGGAGAGTTTGCGGGGAAACAGAGCACAGCATGCCAATAAATGAAACTAAAACTTGAGTTTGCCTTTTTAACTATTTATGTTCTAAGTTAAGCTTTGATAACTTTCAAATGTCAAATTCTCTCATTCTTTTAAAAGATTGAATTAATTGCCTGTATTTATTTTAGCAATTATTCAATGTATTTCCAGTATAGGATGTATAGTATAATTGATTTTTTTGTAAATAAAATATTTTTGATAAGAGTATTGCCTTTTTTTCTAAGGGAAGGGGGCATTTCAAACAAAACAAAAACTTTGTTTTTCTGATTATAGTGGAATAGATTTAAGAATGGGGTATGCGGAAAACAAACAAACATGCTTGGTCAAAGATAATAGAAGTCACTTAATGTTACTAATCATGAAGCAGAAATCCCCCAGATTGGTGTGGTTTGGAAATCTGGAAAACAGGAGAGAGAGAGAGAGAGAGAGACCCAATTAATATAACGCTTGTCTTTAATCTTACCTTCTACTTCCCTTGGAAGCAGCCCAAATTTAGACAAATTGTTTTATTCTGGTAATTCATCATAGTAGGGAATAAACATTTCCAGAAAAGTCATAAGCAAGTTTGTTTAATTAATTATAATATTTACAAATAATAGCAACGTCTTAAAGTAACTTCAAATCCAATAGAGAGCAATAATTAAATGAATTATGGCATTTCCAAACAATGGAACATTATTACCCATTAAAATATTCTCAGAAGATATGTGAAATTGGACAAATGTTACATTAAGAATATATAACCATTTTGTACAGTAACCTCCCAATTTTGTAAAAAATACAAATGTTTAAATGTGGTTATCTCTACTACTGGGAATATCACCGATTTCTATGCTGTATACATTTTTGTATTTTCCGAATACCATGATCCTGTATTGTTTTTATAATCAGAAAAAGGACAATAAATATTGCTTTTTTTTAAAAAGTGGGTTGGGGCATCTAATAGCATTTCCTCCATTTTCAGGAGCTTTGATGGTAATCCAATTTGCCACTCATCCCTCAAATTCATCTTATTTCCCGATTTTCTTTTTATTATCCTAAGAATCACTCTTTACTTTGGTACAGTTAAATTATATATATATATATAATATATATATATATATAAATATTATATAATATATATATAAATATTTATAAATATATATATAAATATTAATATATATATATATAAACAGTAGCCACTGAACATTATTGCCACTCTAGTGATGGTTCTAATCCCAATAATTGACTGATAAAGTCACTTGATGCTATTTAAAAGGTTGGTCAACTTCATGTAAAGGGCCAGTGAGTGTATGCTGTAGGCTTTCCTGGCCACGTGGTCAGTCCTGGGACTACTCACTCTGCTCTTACAGCACAAAAGCATCCACAGGCATTACACCAACGAACGTGTGTGCCCATGATCCGATAACCCTTTACGGACATCGAAATTTGAATTTGTAATTTTCATGCATTATGAAATCATTTCATATTTTTTTAATCATTTCAATATCTTAAAACCATTCCTAGTTTATCAGCATTACTCAAACAGGCAATGAGCCAGGTTTGGCCTGCAGGCCATGGTTTAATGGCCCTTGCTCTTTAGGAATCTACTGACTCATTTGTACCATTAAATACTTAACCCAACACCTAATTTTTGAGCACATACCAGGTGTCAGGGACTGCCAGGAGCACACCGTATAGACTGGCTATTTTATTTCTCCTATCAGTCCGAAGAAGGGGTTCCACTATTATTGCTATTTTACGGGTGAGGAATCAGAGGCTTAAAGAGAGTTGGTACCTTGAGATCATAAAGCTGGTAAATTGTGATGGTGGAACTTAGGGGCAGGCATTCTGATGTCAGACTTACCCTTTAAACAGGTAAATAGTCTGTGCCATCCATGGTCCAACAGTGCCAGCATGAGCTGGCCATTTGTTAGAAATGCAAATGCATGGCCCTGCTCCAGACCCGCTGAATCAAAATCTCAGGCTGGCCCCCAGAACCTGTTTAATAAGATCCCCAGAGGACTTCCTCACATTGAATCTGAGAAGCATTGCTCTCATCTAGTATCTTCTGTTTTCCTCAGACGAAGTATCGTCTCTGTGATAACTGTCCACTCAAATATTTGCATTTTCTTTTTGAGCTATTCAAATATGGATGTTGACAGACACCCGGTTTTAACGAAGTTTACTGAACACCTGTCATGAGCAAGAAATCAAAAGGCAGACTCAAAGAGCTTATAATTGAGTAAGAGCGATATGATAATTACACAAACATTTGGTGCAAAATGGAATAATAAAGGTGTGAAGAATGGCATGGGGATATAAAAAGAAGGAATGAAGTGGACGATTAGCTCTGTTAAGATAGGTTTCAAGATAGTGTGGCATTGAGGTGATTCTTTAAGGAGGTGCAGATTTGTGGGGACTCAGGACTTTCCAGATGAAAAAAATATGGGTAAAGTAATAAAGGTGTGATTTTGGTATATGTTCCTTTCCACAGAATTAACAAGTTTAATTAAGGTGGGGGCTGTATTTAACCAAGAGGGCAGACTAAGCTATAGAAAGTATCTTTGAGGGGCGCCTGGCTGGCTCAGTTGGTAGAGCATGTGACTCTTGATCTTGGGCTTGTAAGTTTGAGCCCTACATTGGGTATAGTGATTGCTTAAAAATAAAATCTTAAAAAAAAGAAAGTACACTTGAAGGTAGATCACAGAATACCATAATCCAACTGGGAGAAATACTAGAATGAGATGTTTCAGTTTGATAGGGCACAGGATGTGCAGATAATTTTGAATGGGGTGCTAGCAATATCACAAACCAAACTACATGATGGAGGTTTGGATTTGAGTGTCCCACATAAACAAGTATGATTTGGTTCAAGTGTGCTTATAATAAACTGGTATTGTTCTTCCAGGCACTTGACTACTTTCATCCCATTCCCTCCAGATCTCCCTCCAGTTACCCAAACACCATCTTTAGCTTCTTTTATATGCCTTGCAACCAGCTGGTCACAACTGTTTGATTCCCTGCTTGCTGGGTCACTCAAATTCCTCTCTTACCCTAGTTAAGACATTCTGTATCTCTTACTTGAACTGTTAAAGACACCTCCTAACTTACCCCTTTTCCTCATTTCTGTTCCATCCAATGGATTCTCTACATTTCTGTCACAATTCTCCTTCTAAGACCTAACTCTGAATACAAAGGTTTAATTTCATCTCATTGTCAACAAGATAAAAGCATTAAATCTCTATAAGTGCCTTCAAGGCTAATAATTTTCTGTTTCTACCCTCTCTTGAAGGCCTTAATCTTACTATTTTTTGGCGGTCCTACTAAAATAGATTGCTTTGGGGCGCCTGGGTGGCTCAGTCGTTAAGCGTCTGCCTTCGGCTCAGGTCATGATCCCAGGGTCCTGGGATCGAGTCCCACATCGGGCTCCCTGCTCTGCGGGAAGCCTGCTTCTCCCTCTCCCACTCCCACTGCTTGCGTTCCTGCTCTCGCTATCTCTCTCTCTGTCAAATAAATAAATAAAATCTTTAAAAAATAAAAAAAAAAATAAAAAAAAATAAAATAGATTGCTTTGCTCCCTCTTGCACACACTTTGCCCTTTACTTTAGTCAGCTTTCTTTCAGGCAGAAATTCTCAGAAACCTCAACATGCTGATGATGTTTTATGAATCTGCAAGGAAGGGCCATCACATGCAGAAATTTCCACACTTAGATGACTAGGGTGTCTGTTCCACAGGGATGTTAGGTCACATCTGGACTAACATTGTTATCTTGCAGAATATAGTTTAGGTAACACTAGTATATAATTCCTGACACCACAAGTTGGATTTGTTTTCACTTAAATCTAGAAAAAACATGCAACGCTTAAGCTCCTTATTTCTTGAGTAATCAGCTCCAGGTGCGGAGACCACAGGACTAAAGGGGAGGAGTCTTTAGGTTCATTTGACTCAGTCTTTGAGCCAAGAGACCGGCTCCTCTCCAGGGGTTCAGTTTGCCCATTTGCTGTCAGAAAGCTCTCCCCACTCTGGCTTCAGCAAACCCGGGTGACTTGTTTTAGCTCTGCTATTCAGGGCAACCAGGAGTTCAATTCTGATATGTCAGGGAAATGTTTGCAGAGTAGGTGAGACTAATGTTTGAAACAACTTGGCGTCGTATAGGGCACTGACTGAGAAGAAGCACAATGGCTTCATAAACTTCAGTTTATGGGAAGTTCAGTTTAAGGGAAGGTTGCCTTTTATCTTGGATTGAGTTGGGTTGTCGAGTTGAAAAATCAAATACAATCATTTTTTTAACCAGGTCAGGAGAGGATTGTACACATTCCCTCAGAAAGAACGGAGGCAGGACACATCCCACTTTTTAAGACAACACGTGATGTGTCTCTTCCAGTAAAACACAAAGAACATTGACGAAAGTCTTAAGGAAATAAAAATGTTGGAAAAAGGATCTCTGGGATCAAAGTTGAAGGGCTGTTAAATGAAGCTATCAGTACCATCCCTGTTACAAAGGAACTTTGAAGTTCATTGAGTCCAACTCAGCTGCCTCAAATCTTTGTTGAAATTGAGTCAGGACCTAAAGAAAGAGAGGGAGAGTGAAGGCTCCTTATCCCAAAGGAATCAACTGCAATCCAGTTGATTTTAGCACCGAGCTCAAGATTGCACAGCTGGCTACAAACCCTGAGGCTAGCATCTGGGTCTCTTCTATCCAGATGTTTTGGCCTGCTTTATAATGCAGAAAACCTCAAATTAGCAATTTCTGGGCAGCTACTCTCCTCTTAAATCTGACAGATTGAGGCTATGCTTCAATCCATTCCCCTCAAAGAGAGTCGTAAATTATAAGCTTTTCAGGTTTATGGGTCTTTGACATTTAGACTTTAAATAAAAAGCCACCCTGTGCTGTCTACAACAATACCTGAAATTTTCAGTACCATGAAGAAATATCTTAACCTATCAAAAATAGATCTTCTAAAGTTCTTGCCCTCAAACAAATCGTTGCCATACTACCCACTTTGGAAGTGCACAAGGCCAGAACAAGTTTGGATGTCTCACTTATTTTATATCTGGGCTTTGGCTGCAGATTGACTTAAACTGGAGAAAATTACCCCACTTCTTTGAGCCATATTTTCCTCATCTGAATAATAATGGAGATGATACATTTCAAAGTTACTGTGCAATCAAGACAGCCTATGAACCGTCCCTAGGAAAGATATTTGCCACATAACAGAAATTTAATAAAATTTTCTTTTCTTTTCCCCTCCTTCCTAAGCAACTAACTTCATTTGTGTTCCTTTCTTCTTCTTCTTCTTCTTCTTCTTCTTTTTTTTTTTTTTTCATTTGTTCCTTCCTTCTTAAAATTTCTTTCCATAGCAAACCACTGGACCAAAGGCTGGGACATTTAACTCAAATACGGAGGAATTTTACTTCTCAGAAATGCATTTTATCTTAACTTTTTTTCCAGGTTCATAATGTATTGTGGGGACTATCACATGATGAGTGGACATTAGCTTCTCCAGGCATGGGAACTTAACAGCTTAAAACACATTCATGTTGCTTTCACAGCTAGTGTGTTTTTAGACCGTAACTTGAAGTATAAGACCATCACAGCAAGACCTCCATATGTGGTCAGGACACAGTTCATTCTACCTGTGAGAGTATAAGAGTTAAATTTTTTTGGATACCAGTGAAATGGAACGGGGCAGCAGTTTCTAGACCTGCCATGATTTCAATCTTGCAAAAGGTGCCAATTCCACTGGTTGTGTCCTTCAGTGCACTTCAAAAATGCATTTTAAATCACCCATTTGGTGGCTTCTATCCAGACTGAAGATTTTTTTTTTTTTCCAGGAATAAGGGGACTTCTTTTCCTTTAGACACAAAGCAGGTAAACTGTTATAATTGCCTAGTATGTTCTGACTTCGAGAAGAGCACTTAACTCAATACAATTTTGTGTCTGACAAAGTAAATATTCTGTAATGCCTAAAACATGGTAGGGGGACCAGTAGGAGGAGCATGGCATTGACATCCGATGGATTTGGGTCCTGGCCCTCCCGTGTTTTGGTTGACTCTTAGTGAAAACCCCAATTTCTTCATTTGTCAAAGTCTAAGAACTCCTCTGCTACAAACCTCATAGGACTGCTGTCGGGCTCAATAAAAATAATAGAAGGGAAAGGCCACCGGAAATTCAGAAAAATTCTTCAGATTTGAATTCCTGTTATGAGTTCTGAGCATTAGGAGACGTTCATATTGGTTCCATGCAGAAGTCAGACTGGGGCCCTGAGTCCTAACGGACACTTTTTTTCATCCTTATTCTTACCACCCCAGCCACATTGCTCCATCCACTCTTGCTCCTCTTTATTTTTCCATGGAACAGTCGGTGTGAGATCATGTCATTCGTCTGCTTAGAAGCCTTCAAGTGTCTTCTTCTCTTGGGCTACCATGCTCCACAAGGTTCTCCATATTTGCCTTTGTTTCCATGACCTTCATGGAACTCCTATCTTTCTTCCTTATTACACTACACACTTGCACTCTTTCTGCTCCTCAGCCAAGGCAAGCTTGTTTCCACTTCAGGATCACTACCTGTTGCTATTTATTTGCCATGTAGGTCACCTCCTCAGAGAGGCCTTATCTGACCATGCTCACTAAAATGACATCCCCATTCCCAGTCACTTTCCAACACAGTATCCTGTGATTTTTCTCAACACATTTATCATTAATGGAAATGAAAATATTTATTTGTTTACTTGATTGTTGTCTCTCTCGGCACCTAGAGTACCAATAAAACCCCTAGAGCAGGGGGATAGTCTAGATTTCGGAGCCTAGAACTATGCTTGATAGATTGAAAGTGCCCAGTGAATATTATTTGAATGCACGCAGGTCTAAAATAATGGTGCTAAAGGCTCAACTTCTGTAAATCTTGTACCTGCCTCCCAAAACCAAATTTTAAAAAGGGATTTTCCTCTTCTCTGTTATTCATTTCCACAAATCAAGAACTTACTCAAGTGAGACCCAAGGAAATACTTAAAACTGGGTGACTTGATTGTATATAGACTGTGGATCCAAAATTGTTTTTATCCATGTTTTAATCAATATTGCTTGAGTGTGTATTAAGCACACAAACCAGGGTTTTACATTTTTTTACTGTCTTTGATAGCTGGCAACATTTTTTTTGTGTCTGGGTATCTGGAGAAGATAATTTTAAAAAGGGAAATACACAAATTCTGTGTGCATTGATGACCACAGCTATCACTTGCCTAATTTTCAGCTCCACCCAGGAAAAGTCCCACCCAGCATTGCCAAGAACCTAGGCACTGGATGGCAATTTGGAACCAGTAATAGTTTTCCACAAGTACATTTCTGGCAGAAGAAACAGCTAGAGATTAGAGAGTATAAAGAGGGCTGAAAGCTTCCATTGACCTTCTGGGACCTCGACTGAGGCTGCTTACGTAGCTGTGACCCCCATTAGATGGCCACTTTCCAAACTGTTCAGAACATTACTTCTGGGCATGTAGAGCTGATATCTCACTGCATGGACAAAAGCCCAGGCTGGACAAGGTCCAGTTAAGAAAGCATCTCCATTGGAATGATACTATCTGGCAAGGGACGAATCCAGTGATGCCATAGGTATTATCTGTCTTTCCTTTCTATGCCTGAGTCATTTCCTTCATAGACCAGATAACAGGCAGTCTAAAGAAATATAACTGGGTGAGAATCTGTATATAAACACTGAAATATTTCTTCAGAGTTGATCTAGTCCAGCTGAACTTCTGGAGTCAGACGGATATGGGCCCCAGCTATAACCTCATTCTCTTTCTACCATCATGAATGAGAACATATGGACCGGTTGTTTTGTTTTGTTTTGTTTTTTATTCTAAACCCACTGGTAACATCATTTTTCCCCCCTGTTTAAACTAACTTGACAGGTGTGAATGGTATAGTGGATGAAGGCTTAGATTTGGAGTAAAAATAGTAGATAATCATTTTAATTAAACTGATTCCTATTCATGACTAGTTCACCAGTCCTGATTAGTTTGCTCAACCTGTCACACCATCCTGTAAGGCCCACGTGAAGTAACAACCTACTCTGTGGAGCTTTTGGATAGTCACTAAACAAGTCAGTAACTCCATCTTTTATTTATTTATTTATTTGTTTATGTATGTATGTATTTATTTTTAAAGATTTTATTTATTGAGAGAGATCACAGAGGCAGAGGGAGAGGGAGAAGCAGACTCGCCACCGAGCAGGGAGCCCAATGCGGGGCTTGATCCCAGGACCCCGAGACCATGACCAAGCCGAAGGCAGATGCCCAACTGACTGAGCCACCCAGGCGCCCCAGTGACTCCATCTTTTATTTCTAAATGGCACTTGTATTTTCCAGTAATAATACCCTTAATATACTGTATTTAACAATTTAAAAGTTTCTCTCTTCTTCTAACAGGCTGTGATATGCACAAGGAGGAGGGCTATGTCTTACTCATCTTTGCAAACATATCTTACCAACATGAAATGCTTATCTACGGAGGACTTTGCATTTGCTGATCAAGTGAGAAATAATTGATCAATTGAGTGAATAAAAGTTATGTATCTTAGTTTAGCAAAAAATACAGAACGCTTAAGTCAATGACAAGTAAATTTTGGTTGAGTGCTTGCCAAATGACAAGCAGTTTTGAATACATGATTTCATTAACACTAAACGAGCCTATAAATTAAATATTAATACCCCCCCTTTTTTTAGTAAGGAAGATGTCATGAAACAGGGTTCAGGGAGTGAGTGCCAACTTCAAGACCTCAGAAGCAAAAAACATCTCATTTAAAATGAATTTGTTCACTATGTGGCCAAATTTGTGTT
Source organism: Phoca vitulina (assembly GCF_004348235.1). Lineage (NCBI taxonomy): Eukaryota > Metazoa > Chordata > Mammalia > Carnivora > Phocidae > Phoca > Phoca vitulina. The sequence goes on along the minus strand of NW_022589721.1, from coordinate 17,198,605 downwards.
TCACTGAACTTAATAGAAATCAAGCTAAGTGGCATTAACCCGAGATATTCCTCAGAATAGTGACATTTGCTGTTCAACTTATTCATCTTCCATAATAACCCCATTGTATAGATGAAGAAATTGGGACTTGGCAGTATAAAAAACTTTTTTAAAGTCTATGATGAGGCAGAATTAATTCAAAACAGACTTGCCTCCTTCAAGTCTGATGTTCTCTCCAATTTCTCATAACCTCCTTACAATTGTTTCTTTTTCTATAAATTCTAATAGCGTTACATTAAATCATATCTCAATAAACACAATTTTTGCAGGGTGTTAAATAATGGAGTCCATTTATGTTATTCTGATTACCCAAAAAACAATGATATCTGTTTATCTAACAATATGCAGCTTAGAGAATCTAAAAGAATCTAAAGAATCTAAGATTGGAGTGGTTAAAAGCACAGGTTTGGGTTAAAGGTGTGAACTAGAATCCTACTCTGCCATTCATAAGATGGGTGACCCTGGGTTAGGTTACATAGACTCAATGAGGCTACGTGTTCTCATTTTTAAATAATCTTTTTCTTGAATGCAGTGGAACACGAGTGGCTAATCAGAGCAGAGAAGGAATGTACTGGAGTTTCTAATGAGGAAAGACCAGAGAGCCAGGCAAAGAACACGGTAGAGACATAGTAGTTCTAGATAAGTAAAGGAGAATTCTCATCCTGATTCTTACTCTTTCCCATGCCCACTTCCCACAAGGAGTGAGCTTCAGCCCAGTTCCTGTCTTTGTTTAAATTCTCACAAGGGAGATTCTGATTGGTCCACAGGTCCATTGTGATAGGTCCCATGATTACTCTTCAGCTAAGATTGGGCAGAGCTCTTCATTAGTCATTGCCATCAATTCTGTACACAGTAGAGAGGAGGTCATTCTCCAAAAGGTAGCAGAAATCCTCTTACCAAAAAAACCCAGGAATCCCCAAACACCAGACATCTATGGAACTCCTTCATAGGGTTATTGTGAAGATGGTGATGGAAAATCAGGAACTCAAAGGAGGGGAAGAGAAAGGCAGAGATCTTTGGTCTTAGAGCCACAGATTGCTTGATTAATACCAGTATTAATGAACGGGGTTTCATGATTTTAGACTCAATTTTAGATATTTTAAATTTTAAAAAGCCCTGTGAAATTGACTTATTACTATTATCATTAGTTGGGGAATCAGGAATTGTAAGAGCTTGACCTTGCCTGTTATGTTTCTGTATTTATAATACTTCCTCTATGAGGTTAAGGAAGATCCTTTGTAAAAGGGAGATACTGAAATATCAATCAGAAACATAATTTCAGGTCAAAAGAAACATCGGACATAATCGGGTCCATCTTCATCAGAGAGAAAAGCTGAAGCTCAGAAGAGAAAAGGGACTGGCAAAGCGTATTTTGTAATTATAGGTTTTTATCAGTTATATGGAGAACGGGGAACAAAAGGCCAAATGAATGAATGAGGTAACCTATAAAATCCTTTTTTTATACATGAGATTCTTGAAGTCAATGTGTGCCTGGCTGTTCTGTGGGCCTAAGTCATGATTTATACATTATGAAGATGAGCTGTATGTCAGGGGTCAGACCTCCAGAAGCAGTAGACAACCATTAACACTAAGCCAGTTCTCGGAATAAAAAGCCAAATGGCCTGGTCTATGAGCTGGGGAAAGGAAGTCGTGAGAGAGATGGAGATCTGGTCTGCGGGAAGAACTAACGCTCTCTAACTTACCTTCTGCGGACAGGGGTTTCATTTGTTCAGAGCTCACTGCTTAGACAAAGGAAGTTTCTTAAAGATGCCTAACCTTCTGTCTTTATTTTTGGAAAGAAAAAAAAAAAAGCCCAAATTAAAAATAAATAAATAAATAAATAAATAAATAAATAAATAAATAAAGGTTCCATATGCCATTATTACAGCTTTTTGGAAGTTTAACAGAGAACATGGCATTCTGGAACACAGAAGTACCCTGAGCTCCCTGTAACAAAGAGGAAGGACCCTGGCAAGCAGCCCCCATGACAAAGCTGTGCTCAAACTTTAGGCTTCCCTAGGGTTGGTGATGATGGTTTTCATTTAGGCCTGGTTGGGCCCCCCAAGTAGAAGCCTTCGAGACTGGTTCTGAATCAACTCTGTCATGCAGTACTTGGGGTGCCAGATTTGAGAAGAAAAAAAAAAAAAGGCAAAACAAAAAACATTCTCCAAGTCCAGAAAAGTTTGGCTCAAGCCTATGCATATAATAAAAAAAATAGCAAAGAGGAAAAGAGTGTGTGTTTGTTCTTATAAGATATGGAGTCAGTGCTTTTATGTATTATCAGACTTCAGTGTCAGACCTCAGTCACAGCTGTTGCTAAATGCATCTGAGAAAGAACTGGAAGGTGAGTACCTAGGGTGGGATTATGCGTATCTTTGCCTGACAAATCTGTGGATTTCAACAGCCCCGATAATTACAGGGCAGGGCAGCCCAAGCACTGGCTCTGACAGAGAGACTGGGTTCCACATTCGGTGTAGTAACTTAAGCCACCCTGGGTGTCCAACCTCTGCTCTCAATCTACCCTCAGAACAGGCTGTCCTCAGGCTTCGTCTACTGAACCCAAGAGGGAAGGGAAGGAAAGGGGAATTTCTGTGTGCCTCTTAAAACTCCAGCCGAGTTCAGCCTTCAAAAGGCAAATGAGAGCTTCCCATATCCCTGCTCCTGACCTTTCCTGCAATTCAATCTCCAGGAGTTGAAGGGTTTTAAATCAGTGCGTCTCCATCCTGTTTGGAGGGTGTCATGGGAATCTCCAAACAAAGTCGTATTTCACTTTTACTCCATCCAGCCTGTGGGAATGTGGTGTGAGCCTTGATCAGCTGTGCCAGTCCCCAGCACTTAGGTTTGGATGGCACTGTGCCCGCTCTCTGGTGGTGGACAGCTTTAGTGATTAAATTCAATTTAGATGCGGAGTGTCGAGGTTTTGAATACGAGCTGCAGAATCACATTGCCTCTGGTCAGATTTCCGCGCCACTACTTAAAAATGGCATCAGCTTCGTCTCGTTGGTTAAATCCCCAGTCTGTTTCTCCATCTAAAATAGAGAGATGAGAATAGCAAGCATTGGCTGAGTTCTTACTCTATGAAATATGTTCAAAGCACGATATGCTTCCAACTCATGTAATCTTCATAATATTCCTACAACGCAGGTACACTTATCATCATTGTCACCCCTGGTTTATTGAGAATAACAGGGCACTGAGTGATTAAATATAGCACCCTGGGTGGCAGGCTTGCACACAGTGGACAGGGATTTAAACGTAGCAAGTTTAGCCCCAGTGACACAGTGCCTACTTACTACGCTGCATTGCTTCTCCAACTTTGATGGAAAGGAACAGCATCTAATTCAAAGGGTTCTGGTGGTCCTAAATGAGCTCTGTATAAACGGTTGTAGCGCAGTGCCTGGACCATAGTAAACACTTCATAAATGCTAATGACCATTGATAATGGTGATGGCAGCATGACAGTTATGGGAATGTGATGACGCTAACAATTGTGAAGTTCGAGAAAATGTACATCCATCCTTCTCAACCACGTGTCACCTTCTTGAGGACAGGAATCCAGGACAGTGGAGTTTCTCATCCCCTGGAACTGGTGGAAAGGGAATGAAGCTCCCACCTCTTTAGAAATAAAGCCCTACCGTCTTAAAATAAAATCCCCCCGCTCCCCCAAAAGGGCTCCACTGTCCCTGGGTTACTGCAAAAGGGCGGGAAAGATGAAAAAAAGGAAAAGAGTCAAAGCAAGAATTTCTCTGCCCTCCTTCCCCAAATCTGACTGATCCTTCAGGCCCTGACCTAGGTGATTGCCACCACAAATTTGTTGGGCGGACCTTATTTTACAATTTACCTGATTAAGACATTAGGGCATGAAAGAGGTTAAGAAACCTGCTGAGATAGCACAACCGCCACCACAACCACAACCACAAGCTCTGAGCCACGGTTTCACCCAGGACCACGGTGCCATGCTGCTGCAGTGCTCATCAGTCACTGTAGGTAGAGAATAATTGAAATAAACCTTACAGCATCCCCAAGGTCAGCATCATCACTGACTCTTCACAGCGTTCTCTCATGTGACAAATGCTGATTGAGCATCTTGTCGATATGAAGCCTGCGCTGCCTGATGGCTTCCACCAGCCCTGCCACAGACCACTCAGCAAGTGTCTGGTCAGTGGAAAGCAGGGCTCCAGAGCCATTAGCAGGAGGCAGCTGTCCGGGAAGATATTAAACAAGGACACAGACTCATAATTCCCAACAGTTGGGAATCTGTTCTTTTAAATACCCTTCAGCTCCTCTTTAGTTCTCTGCAAGCAAAAATAGTTCAGTTGCCAAGAAACCTATGTGTGGTGATAACTTCGTGCTAAACAGATGTACAAATCTGTTGTTAAATGAAATTCTAAAAGATTGCTCTTTAATGCTTCAACTTATGTTTGTGCAATATAAGATGGGTTCATCATTAACACCCTAAAAATGTTTTCATGTTTAAATAATGTGGATTAAGACAAGAACACACTGATCACAGAATGCTAGGGACTAAATACTATCAATCTTATCTCAGAGACTGCATAGTTCAACGTAGGTTGAGAATATCGTTTCTCGGGGTGTTGGGTGGCTCAGTCGGATAAGCATCTGCCTTGGGCTCAGGTCATGATCCCGGGATCCTGGGATCAAGCCCCTCGTCCAGCTCCCTGCTCAGCGAGGACCCCGCTTCTCCCTCTCCCTCTGGCCCACCCCCAACTTATGCTCTCTCTCTCAAATAAATAAATAAAATCTTAAAAAAAAAAAGAAAAAGAAAATTGTTCCTGAGGCAAAGCTGTCATATTTCTAAGTTAGCTAAACCCAAGGCACACATTTTATAGAAGTAATTGATTTTTAGAATCAGTTTTCTTATGGGTTGAATTGTGTTCCCCCAAAAAGATACAGTGAAGTCTTAATGTCAGTACTCCAGAATATGACCTTATTTGGAAATAGGACCATTGTAGATGTGATGAAATTAAGATGACGTCATTCTGAAGTAGACTCAGGGCTTGGCTCAGTAGAACTGGTGGCCTTATAAGAAGAGAAGAGGGACACAGGGCAAAGATTTCCACGTGACGACAAAGGCAGCGATTGCAGTCTACAAACCAAAGAACACTAAGAAGTGCCAGCAACCATGAGAAAGGCAAGAAGCATTCTTCCCCCTGCCATTAGAGAGAGCATGGTCCTGCCGTCAATTTGATTTCAGACTTCTAGCTTCCAGGACTGAGAGAGAGTAACATTTCTGTTGTTCTAAGGGGCTCAGCTTTTGCTACCTTGTAAGAGCAGCCTTAGGAAATGGATACATAGGTCATTCTAAGAATAAAGACTAACCTGACTTAAGATAGAAGAAAAGTCTTCCCTGGGTTAGATATCATTCAGTATCTTAGTAATCGTATCGATTTTGCCTGATTTATTTATCTTGCATCCACAGTGCTTAACAAGAATTCAGTGAATGAATAAATGAATGCACTTTTTAAAAGATTTATTTATTTATTTTTAGAGAGAGTAAGGGATAGACTCTCAAGCAGACTGCCCGCTGAGTGTGGAGCCCGATGCAGGGCTCAATGTCATGACCCTGAGATCATGACCCATGAGATCATGACCCAAGCCAAAACCAAGAGTCAGATGCACAACAGACTGAGCCACTCAGGCGCCCCATGAATGCATTTACTTAAGGTGATGTCTTTGTCTGGATGTCTTCACTCCCTGACTTCTCCACTTCCCCTACCTGGAAGACCTTTACTCATCCTTCCTATCACACTTTGTAACTTTTTCAAGACATCCCTTTGTTTCCTGGATAGGAGGGACTGTGTTATCAACCTTCAAAACCTCCAAAATGCTGAACAGTTCTTTGTAGAAAACAAACGCTCAATTGCTTAGTAAATATCCATTAGATTGAATTAAGTTAGTTGAATTTTCACTCTCATGTCCATGTTCTCTTTCTCAGTCAAGTCTGTCCCAAGTTCTGCTTCATAATTTACCTGGTTACTGTCCCTTTGTCCCACACTTCAAAGACTGAGATGTTAGAACAGCTGTTCCATTCCCTTTAGGGAACCATTGAACAACTGGTAACATTTTGTCATATTTACTTCATGATTTTTTTGCTGAGATTTTAAAAAGAAATATCAAACATCATGATAGTTTACCACTAAATACCTTAGTATGTATTTCTAAAAGGTAAGAACATTTTCTTGTTTAATGACAAGATTATTATCACACCCAATACAACTTACTGTAATTTTATCAATATTATCTAATACCATCCTAGTTCATATTCAACTTTCCCTAATTATCTCAAAATGTATTTCATGGTTGTTCTATTCAAACTATGATCTAATCAGTTTCCATTCATTGCATTTGACTGTTCGGTCTTTTAAGTACCTTTCAATTTAGACAATTGCCCTATTGCTCTGCCTTCCTTTTTATAACATGATGTTAACTCTATATGAGGGGTTTGGAGAGTTTATATTTCTGTTCATCTGTATGTTCAAAGTTCATGCATAGTAAAAAGTTTAAAAAAATAATCAAGGTCAAAATGGATCATAGATTTAAATGTAAAATATAAAACTCTAAAGCTTTTATAAAATGATATAGGAAAAAAATCTTTGGGACCTAGGGCTTGGTGAAGAGTTTTTTAGACATGACACTAAAAATCACCATTTTTTTTTTTAATTTTTCTTTATTTTATTATGTTATGTTAATCACCATACATTACATCATTAGTTTTTGATGTAGTGTTCCATGATTCATTGTTTGTGTATAACACCCAGTGCTCCATTCAGTACATGCCCTCTTTAATACCCATCACCAGGCTAACCCATCCCCCCACCCCCCTCCCCTCTAAAACCCTCGGTTTGTTTCTCAGAGTCCATAGTCATTCATGGTTCGTCTCCCCCTCCGATTCCCCCCCCTTCATTTTTCCCTTCCTGCTATCTTCTTCTTCTTTTTTTTTTTTTAAACATATAATGTATTATTTGTTTCAGAGATACAGGTCTGTGATTCAACAGTTCTTAAAAAGAAAATTGGTAAATTGGATTTTGTCAAAAGTAAAAATTTTGCTTTGAGAAACACCCTATTAAAAGAATGACAAGACAAGCTACAAACAGGGAGAAAATATTTGCAAACTTCATATCTGACAAAGGACTAGTATTTAGCATATATAAAGAATATGCAATACTCAACAGTAAGAAAACAATCCAACTAGAAAATGGGTGAAAGACATGAATAGAAGAGGGTATATTTCACCAGGAATGATATTCAGATGACAAATAAGCACATAAAAATTTGTTCAGTATCACTTGCCATTAAGGACATGTATATTAAAACCATGATGAGATATCACTACACACTCTTAAGAACTACAAATAGTGACAATACCAAATGTTTATGAGGATGCACAGAAACTGGATATCTCATACACAGTTTTTGAGAACATGAAATTGTAGAGTTACTTTGCAAAATCATTTGGCAGTTTCCTAAAAATAAAAAAAAACTAAAACTAAATATATACTTGCCATACAACCAAGCAATCATACTCTTGGACATTTATTTCAAAGAAATGAAAAATGATGTCTACATGAAAACTGGTACATGAATGTTCATAGCATCTTTATTCATAATAGCCCAAAACTAGAAACAACCCAAATGTCCTTCAATGGGTAAATGATTAAACAAACTGGTACATTCATCCTAAGTAATATTCAGCATTGAAAGAATAAACTATTGATATAAATAACAACTTGGATGGATCTCAAAGGAATTATGCTGAGTAAAAAAAAAGTCATTTTGAAAAGGTTATATGCTATGTTATTCCATTTATATAACATTCTTCAAATGGTAAAATTATAGCTATAGAGACCAAAGTAGTGGTTGACAAGTGTATGGGATGGTAAGGGGGTGTAACTTGAGGAGATCTTTGTGGTGATGGAATAGTTCGGTATCTTGATTGCAGTGATGGTTACATGTATCTACACATGTGATAAATATGATGTAGATCTATATACACATATTGTACCAAAATCAACTTCCTGGTTATCATATTTCACTATAGTTATCTAAAATATAAACATTGGGAAAACTGGGCCAAGGGTTCATGGGACTTGCCTGTACTATCCTTGCAACTTCCTGTGAATCAATACTTATTTCAAAACAAAAAGTTCAAATTAATCCAAAAATAATGGTTGCATTCCAGGCAATTTCTGGACTCCATGCATCATCATCCCATCTTCTTACACCTAATTTAGCACCTCTTTTTCCTGAACTTTACCTTTCGGTCTGGCTTGTCTCTTGGGTTCTCTTCTCTACAGCATTTAACTGTCCATGCCAAATCACAGGGGCGCTGTGCTTCTCAAATCAGAACTACATAGGAGGATTGCTAAAACACAGTTTCCAGGGCCCAACCCTAAATATTCTGATTCAGGAAGACTGGGAGGTGCCAATAAGTGACATTTCTAACAAATTCTCAAGAGATGCTGATGGGGACTGCACTTAGTAGTTGTGTCACAGTGTTTTGTATAAAGCTGATAGTCAAGACCCTTGGAACCTAGTCTCCACCTTGTACGATGTTCATCAACAGAATCTCACTGAGCCTTGGTTTTTGAAAATGTTAGGTACTCAGCTTATGGGATTATTGTGAAAAAGATGAAGAATAGCAAGCTACTGAAATAAAGGATGTGAGGTCTAGGGTCACAGAGGTAGCCAGGGGCACTCAGGTTTAAAGAGTCAGATCTCTTTAACTCTCAGCACGTTCCTTTCCCCTATATCAGGCGATCACTTCTGTAACTCACTTAAGAGTCCTGACTATCTTATACAACTGACACTTCTTGAATATCAATTTACTCGCCCACTTCACCTCACTCAGTAAAACCTAGTTCAGACACTACTTACTGATTCAGCTCTGCTTTGGGGTATAATTCTGCCACAAAAACCCACAGTGGGAAACATAAATCTGGGGAAATTTCTAAATGTATATTGCCAAGGATAGTATGGCTTTGTAACACTACATGCTGCTTTAAAAAACTATTACCTAGTTGAAACTATTGTAGTGGACCACAAATTGGGGCACCTGGGTTTTCTAGGTCTGGCTCTGCCATTAAAGGTCTCTGACCCTTGGCAAGACACAGATCCCCCCTTGTCTCCAACTTTCTCCTCTGTAGAATAAGACATTTGACTGGCTGGTCTCCAATGGCCCTGCAAGCTCCAAGATTCTAAGTCTGATTGTACCAAAGAGATTTTTTTTTTTAAAGATTATTTCTTCGGGGGCACCTGGCTGGCTCAGTTGGTGAAGCATGTGACTCTTGATCTTGGAGTCATGAGTTCAAGTCCCACGTTGGGCCTAGAGATTACTTAAAAATTTTTTTAACAAAGATTATTTCTCCAATCTTCTCCCTACCTTGCTAATTAATAGTAGTGGTGAGGATCAGGGAACAAAGCATAGATTTGGAATCTGATTCAGATTAAATCTAGTTCTGTCAATGATCAACAATGCTAACTTGTCCAACTGACATAATTTTTATGGACTTTTGTTTCCTTTTCTACAAAATGAATATAATAATACATCCCTCCTAATTTAGTTACCATTATGAAATACTATAACGTATATACAAAAGCTACAGGCATAAAGCAAGGTAGCATTCTCTGATCCTTCTATATTTCCTCTTCCTGTTTTTTTTCCCTCTCTCTCTCTCTCATCCTCCCTTCCATCTTACATCTTCACTCACAGAATTCTCTTTTCCATATATGCCCTTGATATACATTTGCTGGGTACTAAGAAAATAAGGCCCTATTCATCAATTCAACAAATATTTAACTAGTACCTAACATATGGCTGGCAAATTCTTAGATTCGTGTGGAGTAGTCCTAAAAGGATAATTTCCTATTTTTCCCAGTCCGAACTCCTTGCTACATTGATTCTTGAAGGTATTGCTGTATTCTCCATCATCTTTATGTTTCTGTAACAGCATAACAACTTCCTGACATCTGAGAAGTGAAGTCAACCCCAAATCAGGAAAGCCATTGAGTTTTCAATGCAATTTATATTTATTATCTCATTTTGCCCCCTTAAAAGACAACCTTATGAGTATTCTATCAAGGGTTTTAGCTCCACTTTACAATTGAGACAACTCAAGCATGAAAAGATCAGGTCTCAACCTTGAGCTCTATGTGATTTTTTTTGCCAAACTAGTTCATTTCTGCTGCGGAGACTGGCTAGCTATTCACCAAAACCACTTCCTCTTCTTTCTGTATACACAGAGAGACAACTGCCTTGCAGTTCAGTGTGATCGCATATTCGAGTTCCAGTCAATGGAATGTGAGTGGAAATGTGTTGAATACCACTTCTGGATCTGGTCTAAAAAGCTTCCAGTAAGATCTTCCATGCATTATACATTTCTGTTTGTTACAGCAACTAATATTGCCTTAACTTATAATCATTTCTTGTCATTCCAATGCTTCTATTTCTCCTTTTCCCCAAACATTCTGTACCTTTGCCTCTCTTCCTCACAATGTTTTCCTTTCATGAAATGCACTAATTTTCTGTCCATCCTTCAAGGCTCACATCATGTGAGCACTATATCATGTGAGCTGCAGGGTGTCTTCCCTAAAATCCTTTCAAGTACTCTATCTCTAAATACTTGTAGCATGAACAATCCGTATTATACATTTTTGCTACTTGATTAAATTGGAGAATATTGGTCATGTATATTGGGTTTCACTCAAATCAGATTGTCTTAGATCACCACATACCCATGATAGCCCATGAGGTATTGAACATACAGTAAGAACTTAATAAATTTCTGCTGATTAATTGAAAGTTACTGGTTTGATAAGCAAAATTGAAAATACCTGACCATTTCCTAGCTATTTATTAATTTTCAATGATTTATTGAGTATCTATTATGAGTTTGGCATTGCTCTAGAAACCAAGACCAAAGTAAGCACACTTACCTCATTTATCTACCCTTCAGAGTGAGTGTCTTCACTTTTTCCACCCTAGAGCCTCTCTCTTGGAGTTGGCTGCTTTCTATGCATTGGCAAGGGATATCTATATAGTTTGTTGAATAGACTAAGCCTTAAATCCAGACAATTTGACGGTCATACTCTGGATTCTTTATTTTTTTCAGTGCAAACTGGGACAATATCCTTATTTTCCCTGTACCTCTAGCTCTGCCACCATAAAACAGAGAGAGTCATGTGTAACTTACAAGGTTGTCATGACAATGAAATAAATAGTATATTTAAAGAGAGGGCCTAAACCTGAATGAATACAGCAGATGCTCAGATAAGGTGAGTTCCCCCTTAGTGCAGCCTATTTATTTTGAAAGAGGGCATCTTTCCCGGGGGACACATAGACATTTAGAATTACATTTGAGGTCGAGTAGGTGACCAGCCTAGTGGGCCTAGAGTACCTCTCTGCCTTGTGTTTAAGAACTCCCCAAAGATCTTTAGCTGGGACCTTTACAGAGAAAATACAGGAACAGAGAATTTGTACCATCTTTATATTCAGGAGGAGGACAGAAGAAAACTGTTGATTTATTAGACATGCAAGGTTGGGGGACACTGACATTCTTCCTAATTTCTTGAGTCTTTTTCTGATTTACTTAGTCTTTCAGCCTTACAGGGCAAATTAATAACAGTTTAAGCTTGTTTCATCCCTATGTCATGATGATTATGCAGTGTGTGAAATGTCCATACTTGTAAATGAGACAGTTTAGGGGAATATGAGAACGTAGCATTCAGGCTCTGAGAAGCAACCCACCAGGCCAGGATGGGGGTGATGTGGCTAAACAGCTGCACGTGTGAGAGGGATTAACGATTTCAGTTGACTGCCAGCCCAACATGAGTCACCAGTGTGCTGAGGCTGCCAAGAGGATAATTTGATCTGGGGCTGAATTAACAGGGCTGTAGTGTCCAGACCAAAGGGAGTGATACTCCCGCTGTCTCGGCATGAATCAGACCACACCTAATGTACTGCAGCTTTTATTTACCCCAAACACCCACTCTTTATAGTGGACTGTACCAAGAGGAGTTTATTATATTATGACAATGGATTGTCTAATAATTGTGTTAAGAAATGTATTCCTTTACCCTATCTCTATTCTAGAATTTACCACGCAAGTTGTGTTATTTTATACGTAGGTATTTGCATCATTGAGGGCTAGGAACACGTCTTTCTCTTTTGTCTATCTGGTGGTATAAATGGGACAGAAAATTTTGGGTTCCTTTTTATGAAAATGGATCAGTTCTAGAAGCAGGGTCTACTGTATGGAGCTTGAATGTTGTAGTCAAACAGACCTGGATTCAAATCCTGTTTAAACTATTAGGAACAAGAAAAATTATGCAGTTAGTTGCTCCTCTGATTTCCAGTTCTATATTTTGGGGTTAGAGTGTTTTTCTTCCTACTCTTGTGTACACGCAACCTACTAGACACAAGCCCATAGACATCTATCATCCTTATCTTTCTTTTATACAAAGCAATAAAGCATTGGATTCTGGGAGCTATGTCTCCATAATAAAGAAATTTTGGAAGTTAGGCAGGGAACAGGGCAATGCAGAAATGGGAATCTGGTAAGATGACATACTGGGGATTTTAGCCAGAGTGATAAAGAATCAGGCACTAGACATTAGACAGAATCCCATTTCAAGTTACCAGAGTTAAAGCAGGTGAATTCATAACTAAAAATGGGGTCAAAAAAAACCCCCTATCAAACACTCCCCTTAACACTTCCTCTTTACCTCAGCTATTAATCTGGACACAAGATTGAACTAAGAGCAAACTGAGCAGTGAGAGAAGCCAAGGGTAATTCACACAGAAATTTGTTGACAAATACCATGTCTGGATAGATCTCTCCTTCTTTCAAAATTAATTTAAATGAAGCAAAGCAAAAAACAAACAAAAAAACAAGTCTCAACATTAGAAATATATGGAAAGGGGAGAAGTGTATTATTCTGAAGACTCAAAAGAAGGAACTATGTCTAAAATATATTTTATGTAGGAAGCTAAGAAAATTTAAAACAAAATCTTGAAAAGGAATGTGACAGATTCTTTATGAAATAGAGAAAAAATAATGAAATTTGGCATTTTGAAGTAGAGTGCTTTTTTTTTTTTTAAGATTTTATTTATTTATCTGAGAGAGAGAATGGGAGACAGAGAGCATGAGAGGGGAAGGGTCAGAGGGAGAAGCAGACCCCCTGCCGAGCAGGGAGCCCGATGTGGGACTCGATCCCGGGACTCCAGAATCATGACCTGAGCCGAAGGCAGTTGCTTAACCAACTGAGCCACCCAGGCGCCCCTGAAGTAGAGTGCTTTGTAACAAATACAAATAAAAAGGAATGAGCTACTGATAATATCAATATCATGGATGAAACTTAAAAGCAATAAACTAAGCCAAAGAAGACAGAAAGAAAAGACCACACATACTATACGATTCCATTTCTATGAAATTCTGGAAAAGGTAAAATCAATCTAGAGCAACAGAAAGCAAACCAGTGGTTTCTAGGGCTGGGACTAGGGAGGAACTGTCTGCAGAAAGATGCTGAGAAAAATTTTGTGAAGATGGAACGAATCTCTGCCTTAATTAGGGTGGTGATTACATGAATTTATGCATTGGCCAAAGCTCAGCAATCTGTACGTTTCCGATGGGTGCATTTTGTGTGTATGTATGTAAATGATATATTTTCTATATTACAACGTATCCTAAACACAATTGAAATGCAAATGAAAATGCAAAATAATGGTGGGAAATATTTATTCAAACTAACATAGGTAAAGACTTAATGTCTTTGCTATATTGGAAAAATACTTACATTATTATAGAAAATAGCTAAAATACCTGAAGAAGCAATTCATAGAAGTGCATTTGGTTAGTATGCTTTGGAATATATTTGCCACCATTATCAATCAAACAATGCAAATAAAAACAATAATTTTCTAATTTTCTTTTTTAACCCTTTTATCTATTTCACTCATCTTCCCATCTATGTTGCAAATGACAAGATCTCATTCTTTTTTTATAGCCGAATAATATTCCTCTGTGTGTGTGTGTGTGTGTGTGTGTGTGTGTGTGCGCGTACCATCTCTTCTTTATCCATTCATCTATTGATGGACACTTGGGCTGCTTCCATATCTTGACTACTGTAAATAATGCTGCAGTAAACATAGGGGCGCGTATAATTTTCTCATTTTCAAATATCAGTTTTGAAACAACTAAAAAATACTTAATGATCTGAAAAGTGTGACCAGCATATTGTGGTAAGAGAATCTCTGGGCCTTTTCTGAAGGCAGTTGGGAAAAACCAATATTCATCAAGTGTCTGAAGATAAATTCTCATATCTTGAACCCAGTAATTGTATTTCTCAGTATGTGTGTTGAGGAAATGTTGAAGTTTTGACAAGCATGCATGTACAAAGTCTTATGCTTCACAGCATTCTGTATAATAGGAAAGGCAGAAAAAACCCACATATTGAATAAGAGGGAAATGATGGAAGTATAATAACCTACTGGGCATAACTTACATAATTTATAAGCACATGATAACCTACATGGCTATGAAAAGTGTGGTAACCTCTATGACTGCATGACCTGTCATGACATTGAGAATAGTCACAAGCAGAATAAAAACAAATAGAATGATTGACATCTTAGTTTCTTTATCCACTTTGGTATTTTCCAAAATGCCCTCCATTAGATCTCTTGAGGAGCATTCCCAGATAGGACACGATGTTTAGGGCTAAGGAGGCAGTCGTGACATTGGGGACCTGAAAACACAGCAGCTCCTTGCGGCACAGGCTTAGTGAAATAGGTATGAAAAAGAGCAGTAGCAGGGCGCCTGGGTGGCTCAGTCGGTTAAGCATCTGCCTTCGGCTCAGGTCATGATCCCAGGGTCCTGGGATCGAGTCCCACATTGGGCTCCCTGCTCAGCGGGGAGTCTGTGTCTCCCTCTCCCTCCGTGATCTCTCTCACTTTCGCTCTCTCTCAAATAAATAAATAAAATCTTAAAAAAAAAAAAAAAAGCATGGTAGATTTACTCCGTAGGTCAGTTTATGATATTTACATTTTCTGGGTTTATTTCTATTTTTTACACTTTAATCTTTACTATAATTTTTTGGGAATGTCCTCTGTCACTTACTTCCCAACTTTATCGGTATATAATCCTCATATGTTCTGCCAAAGACAAATTTGGTACTAAAAAACCCCAACAAAAATGAAATTTGCAAAAGATCAGTCTTTCTGTGTTAAGGTGCTTTAGAAGAAATAAATATTATCTCCAATGATGTTACAGTCCACCTGGGAGAAAAAAAGACATATAAGAAAGAGAGGGAACACCTAATAAAAAACAACATGTGTGGGTCTGATTCTGGCCCCTTAATTCTGTTGTTTCTTTGGTCTACCAATCATTGCACAAATAGTACTCTGTTTATTTTTTTGTATCTCTAAATTTTTTTCTGGTATATATATTCACGCAATTGATCTCACACCCAGCAATATCTCTAAACTCTCACAAGTTATATTTTGTAGTTTACTTTGGGTTTTCTAAATAGGTAATTGTTTTATCTGTGATCATTGCAACTTATATCTTTCTAATTCATATAATTTTATTTACTTTTATTATTTTGTTGAATTGACCAACATCTGCAGTACAAGGTTACATAAAAAGTGATAGCATGATTCTAATAGTTCATCATTAAACAAAATATTTGCTCCAAAATTTGCTACTCTAAAAATAAAAAGAAACATCCAGAAATCAGTGATGCAGCCAGAAAGTGCTTTGAGAGATCTGTTGGGGGAAGTTGAAGATGGGTTTGTAATGTGGGCAGGTTTGGTTTACTGGAAGCAAAGTCAGGCTGAGCGATGGGATTAATCAGGCAGGCTTGCAAGGACTAAGGGATGAAGTTATGAAAGATAAAGTTATGAAGGTCTGTGTGGGTCCCTATCATCCCTGGTCTGGGTGTCGCTCTTTCCAGGGAAAAATCTGGAAACAAATGCTAAGATCAAGCCCTTACATTTCACAAAAAAATGTCAAAATATCATCTTATTTTACATTAATGACTAAAAAATAGCAAGGAGATAATGACAATGGCTAAAAGAAGAAATCCACTCAGAAGGTCAAGGACAACCCAAACCGACAGCTAATCTTTATTCAGGATTTACTGTGTGCCAGGCACCCTTCTGAGAGCATTGCATGCATGGACTCATTTCACCTTTGCAAAAATTTCATGTGCATACTCTCATTATTCCTACTGTAGGGATGAGAAAGCTGAAGTAAGAAAGGTGTCCAGATTTCCCAGCTTTTATGTATCAGATCTGAGATTGTGCCTTCCCCTGCCCAGGGGTGGGGACACCTGCATAGGCAAGAGGAGAAAACCACTGAGTCTCCGGATTGTTCTGTAGGAGCCTCCATCCAGGTTGCATTTAACTACTATTTTATTTATTTATTTACTTATTCATTCATTCATTCATTCATTCATTCATTCATTTTTGAGAGAGAGAGACAGCGAGGGAGGGCAGAGGGAGAGAGAGAATCTTAAGCAGGCTCTATGCTTAGCGCAGAGCCCAATGCCGGGCTCAATCTCATGACCCTGAGATCATGACCTGAGCCAAAATTAGAAGTCAGAAGTTTAACCCACTGAGCCATCCTCAAACTGTTATTTTAAAGGGAAGTGATGTTCAGCCTGAAGGACTGCTGCAGGCAATAGGTAAGAAATGCTGTCTTCTTTGTGGTTGGAAAAACCCAGAGACGTCAGACCACAGTCAAAGCAAGGAGGGAGAGCACATATTTCTTGGGAAGGAGCACCTGAATGTAGATAGGCTGGATCCAGAGAAACCCGAAGTTGGGAAAGTTCTTCTCAATTATTTTTCAAGTGTGATTTGCATGATTTAATTTTTATAACTTTGTTCAACTTTCCGTAAAAAATTTACAAGTTGCTGTATGGGAGTCATGGAGGCAGAGTTGATGTTTTCGTGTCCCTGGTGTTTTTTTTGTATTCTCTAAAATAGTACAATGCCAATGTATTGTTCTTGTGATGAGGAAAAAATAAATATTAAAAATGAGCAAGTTCAACTATGTGAAGCAAATAAGAAAAAAATTATGCATAGAAAAAAGTGTAAAAAATGTATTTTAGAACTTTTTTCTCCTTTTCCCATATCATCTATTTTTTTCTATAAATAGCATATGTTATATTTATAATAGGAAAAAGGTAAACAAAAAAGTTTACTTTTTTTGCACATCAAATATTTTTATTTAAGCTTCAGGTGAGTTACTATTTTCAAAATGTGTCCTACCCCATGTAGATAGGAACTTCCTTCAACCAGGCATAGACAAGATAGGCTACAAGTTGGATGAATGAATTTTAGTCTGATATACCAATATATCTTTTGAACCTAGTCAATATTAGTCGGTTTTACTAACACATGGAATTTTTCAGATTCTTAGCTCATGTATGTGTGCACACGTGTGCATGGGCTCTACTGACAGACTGCGTTTGCTTCTAGATTAATCAGTGAGTAAAATAAGAGAACACCTATGTTTATTGCTTTTTACATCATAGCTAGGTTTTTTCTCAACGTTGATTATAAATATTTTCAAAAATACTGAAAAGTTGAGATTTTTATAGGGAACATCCATAAACCTACCTCTTAGTGTCAGTAATCAGCATTGTGCTAGTCTTGCTATATCACATATCTGTCCGTCTATCCATCCAACAGTCCCTCCTATTTATTTCGTGCATTTCAAGATTAGTTGCAGACACCAGTACATTCCCTCCTAGATACTTCAGCAGGCGTATCAACGTAACTAATTGTTATGTTTTTGTGTGTCATTTTATTTTAATTGAGACTTTATTTTTTTTTAGAGAAGTTTGAGGTTCACAGCAAAATTGAAGGAAAGATAGAGATTTTCCATATACCACCTGCCCCTGACCCATGGGTAGCCTTCCTCATTATCTACATCCCCTACCAGAGTGGTACACTGTTTTTGATGTACCACTCTGGTAGGTGTGATTGATGAACCACACTGACACATCATTATCACCCCAACTCTGTAGTTCATAATACAGTTCACTCTTGGTGTTGCACATTCTATGGGTTTAAATAAATGTATGAGACATGTATCCATCATTATGGTATCATGCAGAGTAGTTTCACTGGCCCAAAAACCCTCTGTGCTCTGCCTGTTTATTTCTCCCCTTCCTAACCCTGGCAACCACTAATCTTTTTACCATCTCCATAGTTTTGCCTTTTCCAGAATGTCATATAATTGAAATCACCCAACATACAAAGGTTTTCGATGGCTTCTTTTACCTAGTAACATGCAGTTAAGTTTCCTTTGAGTCTTTTTCTGGCCTGATAACTCATTTCTTTTTAGTGCTGAACAATATTCCATTGTCCAGATGTACCACAGTTTATTTATCCATTCACCTACCAAAGGATACCTTGCTTGCATCCAGGTTTTGGCAATTATGAATAAAGCTGCTATAAACATTGATGTGCAGGCTTTTATATAGACATAAGTTTTCATCTCCTTTGGGTAAATACCAAGGAGTCTGATTGCTGGATTGTATGGTAAGAGTATTTTTAGATTTGTAATAAACCTCCAAAATGTCTTTCAAAGTGACTGTACCATTTCGCATTTCCATCAACAATGAATAAGAGTTCCTGTTGTTCCACATCTTTGCCAGCATTTGACACATCATTGTTACCCCAAGTCTGTAGTTCATAATATAGTTCACTCTGCGTGTTGTACATTCTATGGGTTTGGTTAAATGTAGGAGAACATATATCCATCATTATGGTATCACGCAGAGTACTTTCACTGCCTTAAAAATCCTGTGCTCTGCCTTTTTTATTCTTCTCCTCCAAACTTGGCAACCACTAATCTTTTTACTGTCTTTTCACTTTGGTGATGTCAATGCTCCAGATGTTGGTCATTCTAATAGTTGATTTTTTTTTTAAGATCATGCATTATTTCGCTAAAACATAAATTTAAAAATTAGGGGAAAAAAATCCATTCTCTGGCCCTGCATTCCAATTTCAGACTCATTAAATATAATTGTAAATAATTTTTGCTCCCTAGTTTTGATTGACATTTGCATACCTGAATGTATACTAAGTCTTTGCCCTCAGGGTAGAATAAGTTTCTGGCTTATTCAGGAATTTCAGGCAGAGCTCTCATGGCCATGGGTGACTTTCTACATGGAGGCGTGAGGGATGCAAGGAGAGACCGACTACAAATGCAGGTCCCACACCTCTGAGACACACTCAGAATGTTCCACACCTCTTACTGTAACTCCCACGTAACTTTCCTCCCTGACCCCGGAGTCAGTTCACTATCAGAAATGTAGTGGGGTGCCTGGATGGCTGAGTCAGAGAAGCATCCAACTCTAGGCTTTGGCTCAGGTCATGATCTTGCAGTTGTGGAATCGAGCCTCCTGTCAGGATCTGTGCTCACGATGGAGTCTGCTTCAGATTCTCTCTTCCTCTCCCTCCCACTTATTCTCTCTCTCTAAAATAAATAAATAAATAAATAAATAAATAAATAAATAAATAAATAAAATCTTTAAAAAAGAGAGAAAAAGAAATGTATTGAGTTGTATTAAGCTGTTTGGGGGGAAAAAACCCAAATAATTGGAAGGCACAGGGGTTTCTAGTCAACTGGGGGACAGAAGACATAGAATATTTTTTTGAAAAAAAAAAGATTTTTAGCAGAGTCAAAGCACAGACTAAGGTTTTAAGAGTAAGGTGAAAAAACTGTGGGCCAAGACTCATGAACTCTTCATGGGGCAAAATATAATCTTGAGGGAAAGGTAGGGCTTGGACAAAAAAAGGGAAGGGTATTTTGGACAATAGCCACAATGTAAGCAATGATGCTATTTATGGGAAAGCAGGTGTACTTTGTTGTTGGAGTGGATTTTTTTTTTTTTTTTTGGAGACATCATAGCTGCTAAGCTCTCATTAAGCCCTTTCCCATCAGAAATTCTTGGGTCACCACCATTCTAGTATTTCCTTGGCCCTCTGATCAATCTCACAATTACTTTACAGTTTGCCTGGGGTTGCATCATTTATGTAGTTACCCTCTGATCGCCTCTGGGCACAGCTTATCCTATTTGATTTGGCACCATTTTATTTCATTGAGTAATGTGGTAGACATTTATAACTCTAGAGAAATCATTGTACAATGTGATTATTGTTGTTCATATTGCCTTGTTTTTTTTCCCTATGAGAATGTTAGGTCTCCTGGACCGACGACTTCAGTCGGGTGTAATGAAAACTGCATTGAACTGGGAGCCAGAAAACCTGGATCCTCATCTTATTTCTGCAACTAATTTATTTGAGACCTTGGTCAAAACATTTAATTTCTCTCTGAGGTTGTAGCATAAAAGGGGTCTGAAAGGGCCTTCTATAAAATAGCGCCAAGCTCAGGACTGAAAGGTCATCGTGAAAGACATGTTGGGAATTGGGAGTGAAGATGGGGAGACTTGAATTTTTTGCAACTTTTAAGAGTTGCCTTAAAAAGTAAATTTTCCTTATTGGGGAATATGGCAGGTAATAGAAGCAAATAATTGATTTCTGAGGATGACTGAAGTCCTGAGAGAAGACCCTCACAGGAGTCCCAAATCTGTGTGTGTGTGCGTGCGCACGTGCGTGTGTGTGAGTGTGCATGAGTGAGGGAAAGTCTGTGAGAATGAGTGTGAGTGTGTGAATGAGTGTGTGAGACCTGGCAATGGAGGAAACTGACATCAGGATGAAGCAGTTAAGAAAAGACATCTAATACGTTTTCCCATACTAGTCTTTTGGAGAAAGAAACAGATAACACAAAATGACACAAGCAAACAGAACAACCACCATAACAGCTACAACAAAACACAACTAGCAGGGATTTGGCAAAGAAAAAAATTTAAAAAGCCAGACACCCAATACCTCTTCCACTCAGTACCTGCACAACACCCTTCCATGGCCACGGCAAGAATCTTGAATAATGAGAACCAATATTGGAAACAAAAGCCATGGGGATCTGAAAAAAGGCCATTGGTATCAATCAGCTAACCTCAATGGAGCATTGAAATGCCAGGGAATTTGCTAGATCTTGAAGCTATACCCATTAAAAAGGATATTGACTTTGAAGCGCCCCCAAATTGCTTTTGGCTCTAAAATTCTATGAAAACAGAGACCCTTCCCTAGAATTGCATTTTGGGATCAAGTTTCCTCAACTGTTAAATGGAATATGAATAGGCACTACCTGAAGCCCTCCTCCGGAGAATCCAAGTTGGCTATTTCCCGAGTGGCGGGGAGACTCCGAGTTTGGCTCTGGAGCATATACTGGAAGTGTTAGTAATGGAAAAGTCAGTGTGCTCAAGCATTCGGTCCTTGGGAGGCTTTTGTGAGGCAGTTACCAACTGCTTGTGGAAAAAAGTGGAGGCCATTCAGTCATTCTACATCACACATGAAAAATAAGGACAGCGCTTTATTAACAGGGCAGTTCTTGTGACCATTAAGGGCTAATGTCGCTCAACGTGACTTTTGAGGTTTTATTTTTGCTTTTTTGTTTTGTTTTGTTTTTTGTTTTTAAATTCCTTTTTCTTTTTCATTGCTCTTTTAAAAGCAACTTGAGTTCTAACTTTGAATACAGTGTTCTTTCCTTTCTTATCACACAGACATATTTTATGGTTGAAAGGCAAAGTGTGCTGACCAAAAAAAAAAAAAATCTCACCCTTGAAATGCAGCTAAAGCTTCTTCGTGTATGTGTATGTACATTGACAAAGAAGCTTCCAGAGGGCGAGGGCTCTATAAAGGACCTGGGACAATAACGTCCCTTGAGTTTAAAATAATCTCCTATGGCATGCTGTATCTTGTTGCTTCCCATAGAAATAGCTCACACCGGCTGTTTCTTTCCACTCCCATCAGCCCTAAATAAGTAAATATGAGACAACTGGCTGTTTAGTCATCTTGCTGGCATCTAAATTCTACATTGGTCTCCCTCAGTTAGAAAAATATTTGGTGTATCCTGGTTCAACCTGCTGCACTCATATTTGCAGTCAGAAAACACAGTCCTCTTTCTTAAAATATCCTGAAGTGAGTAATGCAAAAAGGCCAGGAACACCACGGGCCAAGGGTTAACACAAACTCCGCTCTTGTCCGCTGTGCACTGAGTTTTCTTCCTTGGCAGTTCTTAACCCTCTCAAGAAGCAGGGGCCTTCTTAACAACTCCTACCTGCCAGCAAAATCGCAGCCTACGGTGTGCGTGTTTCATTTCACAGACGCTGGAGAAGTTCGGCTTAACTCAGGGGTTGGGAGGGTTTGCTTCATGGAGGAGGGGATACGATTCCAGACTCTTCTCCTCAGACCTCCACTTTGAAGTTGACAGCCTGTCCACAATAAAGAGCATGGCATTTACAGTCTTCTCCTGACAGTTGCCGCCTCGGATAAAATAAATAAACCGTGTCATATGGACACTCTCTTTCCTCCTTATCTTCGGCCAGAAATGGCTTGTTGGTGTGGAGCTCACATTTGTGGCCGCACGAGGCCGTGGAAAGCGGTGTCGGCTGGCTAGCGAAGGGGATGGCTGTTTACATTATGATGGGAGACAGGATAAGATCGTTAAAATAAACTGTCTGATTTCCTGTCACGTCCCGTCTTTATCTAATGAGGCTAGCGCGCTTCCATACAAAGGCCTCTGCATGTTAGCTGCTCGGTCTGGTTGATGGTTCGGTCCTTCTGATCAGTTCTTTCCTCTAAAACAAATAATCAGAGCGCCGTGAGTCCTTCCTTATTTTAAACCTTCTTTGGGGGACTCTACCAATTCACAGGAGGAAGGAAGAAATTGCCCCTCGTTCCCGAGGCTGTGGAAATTATTTAGGGACCTGGGTCCTACCTGCACTTGGAATGATTTTTTTGAATTTTTAAAAAATAAAAGTATAAATTCTAGGGATAACTTTAAACCAAATGAGTCCGAAATATTTTACGACAAAGGATAGAATGGTTATAATGACAAAATAAAACCTGATTTTTCAAGCAGAGAAGTACAATTACACCTCCTCCCCCCAACTCCATCCTGTGAGCCACTTAGTCTATGACAGGTTAAGTGTGTGTGTCTGTGTGTGTGTTCACGAGTATATGTGTGTGTGTTTGAGTGTGCACCTGCTTGTGATGGCAGTTGGCTTGCTCAGAAGCAGCTGAATAAGAGGAGAGGGATAGTTTTAAGATTTTTTTGAAAGGAATTTTAAGGAATCTGCTGGCTGCTAGAAGTCTTCACCTACTATGACTGTGACCAGAGATGTTATAAGTTTTGCTAATTTGTTCTATTGTTTTATTTTTATTTTTTTAACATGATTTTATTTCTTGGTCAGAGAGAGAGAGAGCACAAGCAGGGGGAGTGGAAGGTAGAGGGAGAAGCAGGCTCCCCGCTGAGCAAGGAACCCGATGCGGGGCTCGATCCCAGGACCCTGGGATCATGACCTGCGCTGAAAGCAGACACTTAACCAACTGAGCCACCCAGGCGTCCCTGTTCTATTGTTTTAAAAAAAGTTTTTTTTCTTCTGTCCCAGACATCTGCAATTTTTCCAATTTGTTTGTTTGTTTGTTTGCTTGCTTGCTTGTTGAGTGTATTTAACAAATAAAATTGTATATATTTAAGGTGATGTATAAGGTAATGATTTGATATACACATAACTGTGAAATGTGTGTTTCAATCTGACCTCTGGTCTAATGTTTCCCAATCATCAGGATCCATGGCAAGCCTTGTCCTTGGGCATAGCCTCTGGAGTGACTGCTTTCTTTCCCCATGGAACTGAGACTAGTTCTAGAAAACAGATGGAGTTCTTTCCCCTGGTCTCAGGACTATATAAAGATAGGGGTTTCAGTGAATAGTTACTTTTAGAAAATTAATCCAGTTGAATATGGAAAATCAGAGAATAGTTGATGATTTGTGGACTTCACAGATATTTATCGAGCACTTTCTGTGTACCTAGAACTGTATTAATATATACATAATCTATATTATATATGTAATATATATGTGTATTATATACAATGGATTTATTACATATACTAATATGACTTATTCTAGCATCTTGTTTATTCTCAACAGTCCCTTTCCTGAGAACCTATTTTGTTCTGACCTGAGCCTGGGAGAGTTCAGAGCGTAATTGTTAGAGGAGTTTAGAGAAAGCAGTGATGGTGAGGAAGAGGTGTTGGGGAGATGTGAGACTCGAGTTGAGCCCTGAAAAATGAGTGGGATTTGTTCTATTCTTCTTCTAAATCCTCAAGTTACCTAAAAACTATAACAATTACAGAATTAGTTAGCCCTATAGAAAGTTAGAGCTAAAGGAATCTATATGGTCCAGATGTAAATTATCCCCCATGTCATTTGACAAGATTTTAAAAATTATCTAGGTGAGATAAATCTATGAAAGTAGAGAGAATCTCCCAATGCTGGTCATAGTGAGCTCTTGAAACATGACCTGGAGCAGAGCTGTTACATGGCACAGCTAAGGTGACATGGGCAAATGACAAGGCACATAGAGCCGCCTGGAGTTGGGCCATGTCCGGCCTGCATGACCACATGTGGAGGTCCTCCTTCAGGAGCACCTGATGTCTCTAAAATTTCTGACAAGGAAGTCCGCCTGTGCATCAGAGAATCCCAGCTTCTGCTGGACAATGAACAGCCCTAAAACTGTGACGTATATACACTGATTGATTTGGCTTCAGTTACCCTCTATCCTCGATGTGTCTTCTTTCCTAACCCTTTAGCTTCAACCCTGCCCCCCACATCCCAGCTGGTACCTCTCCAGAGACCACCTAAGACACATATATTCTTTTTTTTTAAGATTTTATTTATTTATTTGAGAGAGAGAGAGCATGAGCAGGGGCAGGGGAGGGGTGGGGGGGAAGCAGACTCCTCACTGAGCAGGGACTCCCCAATGTGGGGCTTGATCCCAGGACCCCAGGATCACGACCTGAGCCAAAGGCAGACGCTTAACTGACTACGCCACCCAGGTGCCCCTGGACACATATATGCTTATTTTCACATGTTTTTAATCTCCAAATTCATCTTGAGTATTCTTTCTAAATATTCTTGGTCATGCAGAGATTTTTGTTTTGTTTTGTTCAACATTGTAATCCCAGCACCTAGAAGCAAGTGCGACATACTTCATGTTAAATATATATTTAGTGAATAAATAAAGGATGTTAAATTCCTTTTTCTCTGGTTCTCCAGCTTCCCAACTACAGATAAACGTGACAATGGTGGACTGGGCTGTATTTTCTATAAACTCCTGGAATGAAGATTATTTTTATCTCCACTTCAACAAGAATGCCCACAATTGTAGCTTCTGTTAACTAGTTCCACTTTCTGAAGCAGAGTCTCTGGGAGTGATATCTTGAAATCTGAGTATTTGAATACATTTAGCAACTATCTTAGGTGAATTTTATGTAACAATTCATTAAAATTTTGCAATAATTGACTAGAAAGATGGCAGAAAACAAAAACTGGATTCAAAGCATAGTAATTAACATAGAATACATGGTAAACCATGTATTTAAACCATAAAATATGTTGAGGAAATGTGCAATGAGGATGTGTCTTTATAGTTTAGTAGAACTTACTTTAACTTATCCATAATGTTACAGGGAAGATAAATACATTAAAACATGAACACTTGAAAAAGGTTAAAAAGATCATACCTCTTCTAGATGCAAATAGTGTATTATCAAAATTCAGGACCACAGCATTTCCTACCTGAGGGAGAATGACTGTAGTATTTGGGAGAGGGTGGGCAAGAGCCTTATAGAACATAATTTTTCCTCTTTTAGTTCTCAGAGCTTATGATCCTTCAAGTCAAAAACAAAAATTTCCATTAAAAAAAGATCAGATTTGGAGGCACCTGGGTGGCTCAGTCAAGCATCTGACTTGATTTCCACTCAGGTCATGATCTCGGGGTTGTAAGGCTGAGTCCTGCATCAGGCTCTGCGCTCAGCAGGGAGTCTGTTTGAGATTTTCTTTCTCCCTCTCCCCCCTCGCTCTGCCCCTCCATCCTGGCTATGTGTGTGCTCTCTCTCTAAAATAAATACATGCATCTTAAAAAAAAAAGAGAGAAAGAAAAAAAGAAAGATCAGATTTGAAATAAAAGTTAATACAACTTACTAATTTTTTGAAAAGTCTGTATCATTTTAGGAAAATGTTGACTTGTGTTATTTGTGTGTTGTTTTTTAAACTTCTCTTCTAATTAGGAAAATTTCCAATATCAGTCAAGACTGATCCATTTTGAATGTGAAGTCAGGATATCATGGCCTCTTGTAATACACCTGCTTCCAGATGATTCATTTGAATTGGAATGAGTGGTATGCTATGGATGTATCACAACTCATTTGTAACATTTGCTCATTTCTGTTGTGTAAATACTCCCACTATGGCTTCCTTCAAGCTACCAAAGTGATTTTACCGAACACAGAGGTGGGAAGAGGTGCTCAGTGGTGCACCACTACCATCCAGACATGATAAATGTGAATAACCTCAGAGCATAGATGATAGTAAAATGTCGTAAAATAACTAGAAAGTGGTGTATTTGGAGCATATTAACTTTTTAATATGATTTTTAAAATTGTAATTTTATAGAATTCAAATTTCAGTAACGGTCATGTTAAACAACAGTTATGCAAAATTCCTGAAAATTGATCAGTTGGCTCTTGTGATTTAGGACGAGGCAGCTAAAGCACACCAATAAGAAACTCTCCAAAGATTTCTTATTAAGAGGTTGTTGAGGACCCGGTCCAAGTGTTTCACCCAGACTGATGGTTCTATATCCCCTAGCAAGTCATTTTTTTTTTTTTACAGCTGTATATTACTATTAATACTATGACAATAATGAAGAAAAATTTAAAGATTCTTTGTCAGTCAAAAGTGTTGGCAGAGGTTTTAAATGGCCACAGATGATGTTTTCAATAAACATTAAAAGAAACAGAAAATTGTTTATTTTTCCAAATTTTAGTTAATTGGTAGGGTTCACATGAATATTCTTCCTTCATGCTAATTTAGTCAGACTTAAGTACAAACAGAATATGTGGAGAAAATGAGAACTCTTTCTTGGGAAACTGTTAAAACTTGATGCGTTCTGTGGTAAAGTCATGATATAAAAATTTCCTTCTGTGGCTGCTTTAAGAGACCTCTGGGACATCTGTCCTTAGCTCTTCCCCTTATCCCCTAGTTATCCCTACGCCAATTCCCAAAATAACTCACCAAGGAGATTCCTGTTGGTCAGAAGGGAAAGGGGAGAAATAGGTATGCTACACTTGGATGAGAAATCATTGCAAGCAAACAGGTAGACGTGTTCAGACTTCCGGCTACACCGGAGCAGCGTACCCAGTTAGCTCATACTGTCAACACTATGTCGAATCTCATGATTTCTCAAAGCTACCTGCTCTCGGTCCGTCTGGACTGCATAACACAATGCCATAGACCTGGTGGCTTATAAACAACAGGAATGTATTTCTCACAGTTCTAAAGGCAAGGGAGTCCAAGATGAAGGTGCCAACAGACTCAGGATCTGCTTCCTGGTTCACAGATGGCTGTCTTCTGCCTGTGTCGTCCCACGGCAGAAGGGATTGGGGCTGGGGGTGGGGGAGCTCTCTGGGACCTCTTTTATAAAAGCACAAATCCCTTTCCTGAAGCCTCCACCTTCAGGATTTAATCACCTCCCATAAGCCCCACCTCCTAATGCAATCACGTAGGGGGCTAGGATTTCAGCATATGAATGGGGTGTGGGGGTGGGGTGGGGACGACACAAACATTCAGCCTAGAGTCTACCTGATGCTTGTTATTATATCTGTGTAGCTGTAAACCCTAGAAACGATGAAATGCTTCTTTTTAAAAGACATAAATGGTGTACGTATAGGTAAGTAAAATAAGTTAGAAATAAGTTAGAAATAACACACATGAATAACCACTGAAGGGTCTGATGTTAACCTCCAACCAAGTCCCACTCTGGTATTGGAGTACTGTCTTTTAGCTAATGGTTTTAGCAGGCATTCCTGATCATTGCTCTATTAGCTTTCTTTCCCTGCTGTTCACAAATGACCACAAACTCCACGGCTTAAACATGAAAAAATTATTGGACGGTTGTGTAGGTTAAAAGGCCAACAAATCTCACTGGATTAAAAACCCAGGTGTCACCAGGGCTGCATTCTTTTTTGGAGGCTCTAGGGGAGCATTTGTTTCCTTGCCTTTTCCAGCTGCTAGAGGCCACCCACATTCCTTGGCTCATGGGCCTTCTTCCTCCATCTTCAAAGCAGCAACGTTGCATCTCTCACTACCCTCTTTCCATGTCACGTCGTCCTCTGAATGACTCTCTTAAAGATGCTCGTGATTACATTGGTCCCACCTGGATGACACCGGATACGCTCCGTAACGTTAGCTCATTAGTAACCAAAATTTCCTCTGCAATCTTAATTCCACTTTTCCATGTAACCTCAGCTGTTCGAAGGTTCTGGAGATTAAGACATAGACATCTTTGGAGGAAGATTATTCTGCCTACCACAACTTGCATATCCGCATCACCTGGAAAGTTCATTAAAACACAGATTTTGGGGGACGCCTGGGTGGCTCAGTCGGTTAAGTGTCTGCTTTCAGCTCAGGTCATGATCCCGGGGTCCTGGGATCAAGCCCTGCATCGGGCTCCCTGCTCGGTGGGGAGTCTGCTTCTCCCTCTGCCTGCCACTCCCGCTGCTTGTGCTCTCTCTGTCTCTGACAAATAAATAAAATCTTTAAAAAAAACCCAAAAAACACACAGATTTGGGGGCCCTACCCCCAGCATTTTTGATGTACAGGTAGGTGTGGGTCCCCAGAATTTGCATCTGAACAGCCTCCCCGATGATGGCAATGCCTCTGCTCAGGGAACTACGCTTCAAAAATCACTGTTCTAGATCCATTATTTCCTTAGGAGCTTGCAAAATGGTAATACTTAAATTCTATTCATATTCATAAGTATATTGGAAGTGAATTTCTGTTTTCAATGGAGTTGCTAGATTAAGTACAGGACACCCAGTTCAGTTTGAATTTTAGATACATAAGGAGTAATTTTTTAGTATATGTATGCCTTATGCAATATTTGGTACATACTTATACCAAAAAGTTATTCTTTGTTTATCTGAAATTGAAATTGAACTGAACAACCTGAATTTTTATTGGATAAACTGGGCAACCCTAGTTTTCATCTAGAAATGTCAATGAATATTCCATGAAGGACAAGAATTTGGATATACCTTTCCCCAATCTCTTTTGCCCCCAAGTGAGCTGGCGAGTCTCTATTAATCATTTGCAATGAAATTATAAATCCATGTGGACTTCTTTTCCTCATGAATAGGGATTAAATACCCAAAAGGAGATACCTTTGATGTAGCTGTCCAGAGAATTTAGCAAAAAATGGCACGAAAGCTTTCTTTTCATATCATTTCTCGATATTCCTTATTAGGATTTTTCAGTTCCTTTTTTAGTAAGCATCTATGTGATTATCCTGAAGGTGGTGGCGATGTAATTTACGGATGTATGCTAAAAAACACAGGCAAAGGAGACCCGCTCCTTGAAAGGAGGTAAACAAGAGAATATACTACACAGGCATGCTTCCCTGACTCCTCCTTATTAATTAAGACAAGATGAGTAGGATAATTTGTTTCTCGTAGCAAAAATCTTTCCAACTCTACAGAGGAGAGAGACAAACCCGAAGAAAAAGATTGCTTCTGCTGTCTACTTCCCCCAATCTGATTTTACCCTGCATTTAAGCAAATCACCATCTGGTAGGTGAGGCAACTATCTCAGCCAGAAATTCCCCAACTTTCTCTCCTCATGGTGTCTTTAGTGTCTCAGCAATTTTTTTTTCACAGCACCCCTGGACCAAAAGAAATACCTGAAAGTTCCTTTAATTAACTAGTTACATCCAAGCAACCTCATAAGTATTTGTGTCTTACTTTATAAGCCCTTTGGGGAAAAACACACACACATACATTGAAAGAAAAAAAAACATTTTTATTTCATTCTTAAATAGCCACAGTTCCTTACTGATGAGATGTGGGCAATTATCAGGCACAGCTTTTCAAAACTGGAAATCAGGTTTGACCTCATTACCCTCATTTCCTGTTCCACACTTTTTTTTTTTTTTTTTTGCTCAGTGTTTATCACAGCAAACGTAGGAAACCCAGCTTTGTAAATTTATGAGGCCGTTGAAAAGAATGCAGTGTCCTCTAATGGAACTGTGAATTACCTGAAGCTGGAGGTTCCTACAGTGTCTGGTAGAGAGTACAGCACCATATTTCCCTTAAAAATCTAAAATCGCTGTATTTCCCTTAAAAATCTAAAAGATCCTGCAGGCCTCCTCTATGGTTGTGGAGGCACCTCAGGAAGCCCCAATGTGCACGTTAGAAACTCCGCATCTAAATAATGGCTACCATTCAAGCAGCACAAAGCTAGATGAGATTCACATTGCTGTTTTTTTCTTTTTCTGCAACTCAGTAGTTCCGGGCCCCTATAAGTTACTTACTAGCTCTTAATCTCACGTTTCTTATTTGTAATAGGAGAAAAATAATACAATATGCCACATGTTTTTTCTAGTATAAAATAAATGCTCCTAGCATAACATAGAGACTTGTCCAATCATTACACTGTACACCTGAAACCAATGTAACATGGTGTGTCAGTTATACTTTAATAAAAAAACTAAAAAGAATTGGTGCGCCTGGGTGGCTCAGTGGTTAAGTGTCTGCCTTCAGCTCAGGTCATGATCCTAGAGTCCTGGGATCGAGCCCTGCATCGGGCTCCCTGCTCAGGGGGAAGCCTGCTTCTCCCTCTCCCACTCCCCCTGCTTGTGTTCCCTCTCTCGCTGTGTCTCTCTCTGTCAAATAAATAAATAAAATATTTAAAAAAAACTAAAAAGAATTAAAAACAAGGTTAAAAATGCTCAAACGTTAGCAAGTTTGGTTATTATTTGTAATGGCAGAACTACAAAAAAGGTGTAAGGAGTGTATAAGAGGGAGTGATTAACTGTCTCTGAGGTAATATGGAAAAAGTATTAAAATTGTGATGCCTGAATAGAATTTCAAAGAATAAAAAAAATTATTTAGCTGGGTAAATTTTGGAAGGACATTGAAAGTGGAGATGATGTATTGAAGGCTGGAGGGTGTACGGTGTAAGAATGGACTGTGGGGATAGAGGAGGAGGCATCCTCCTGGTTACAATGTTTCATGTAGCAATAAGGCTATGCCCAATGAGATTGGTTTTTTTCCCCCCTCTGAAGGGTTTTAGCTCTTTGATGAAAACGAAAAAAGACCAAAATGGCCTTTTACAATCAAAGATCTTTAGCAGAATGCCTGGATGGAGAGTTTACCTTAATCATTAAAATGACAAAAAAGGTGCACATAAGTTAATATTCATGGTCCTCTAAAATTGAAATAATCCAACTCATTTTTTTTAAGATTTTATTTATTTGAGAGGGAAAGAGAAAGAGTGAGAAAGTGAGCGAGAGTGCAAGAGCAGGGGGAAGGAAAAGCAAATTCCCTGCTGAGCAGAGATCCCAAGACACAGGGATCATGACCTGAGCCAAAGACAGACGCTTAACAGACTGAACCACCCAGGTGCCCCCAGATAATTCAATTTCTAATACTATGATATCACAGGGCTACTAAAATAATGATTGGTAGGATTTTAATTCTTTTTCTCCTAGATTTCATTCATACAGCATGCCACTCTAATGGCCGCATGGTTACGTTTCTACCAGATAACAAAGTGACACATTTCTATTGGTCATGTGGAAAGTCATTTGATTCTATGAAATAGAATTAATACTTTTTTAAAGATTTTATTTATTTATTTGTCAGGGGGGGCGGGGGAGTGGCAGGCAGAGGGAGAAGCAGGCTCCCCTCCAAGAAAGGAGCCCGATGCAGAACTCGATCCCAGGACCCTGGGATCATGACCTGAGCTGCAGGCAGACGCTTAACCCACTGAGCCACCCAGGCGTCCTGAAATAGAATTCATATTAATATTACAAACACCATCCTTCTGTGATCATGTGGTCTTCACAGTAACGCTCTGCAGCAAAAGTGACAGAGTGGTCTTTTCGATACATAAATCACATCAAGTCACTTCCCTGACGGGAAGCAGCAATTGTTTCTCATCAGTCTTAAAAAATAATCCAAAGTATTTTTCATAGCCTAAGAGGTCCTTCATCACACACTCCATGTTGACATCTGCAGTTTCATTTCTTACTTCTCTCTCTCAGTCCTAACTCCCTTCCAGCCACAGTGGCCCTCTTGCTGGTTCACAAACACACAAAGGCTCATTTTCTCGAGGACTCCTGTGTGTGCTACTTCTTCTACCTTGAGGTCATTTGCCCTGATTCAGGGGACACTCACAAAAAGGGTACCTATTCAAAGAGGTAACACACTATCTAAAATAGCTTGCCCTCGCCCCATCACGTGGTCCCCGCCTGCTTTATTATTTTTCTTTATAGCACTTTACAATATATGACTTATTATATATCTATTTATTATCTCCCTCACTGGAATGTAAACTTGACAATGGCAGAGAATCTCTCTTGTTCACTCTGTATTCCGGACTCTTAGAACACTATCTGACATGTACTCAGCACAACATAAATATTTGTAGCTCTGAAATCTGACTCATTTTAGAGTCTCTATCATTTTAATTCAAAGCTGCACTTAATTTTGCATTATTTATTATTGTCCTTCATGAGGATATCCTTCACACAAGGCTGGAAGTTCATGGAGAGAAGAGGACCCCAACAGATAATGAAATGCATTTAGGGCACAAAGTGTCTACTTGTTGGCTTGATTTTGGAGATTTTGGAGATTTTTAAGATATTAAAATGTTGTGGGATGTCTGGGTGGCTCAGTCAGTTAAGTGTCTGCCTTTGGCTCTGGTCGTGATCTCAGGGTCCTGGGATCAAGCGGGGAGTCTACTTCTCCCTCTCCCTCTGGCACTCCCCCTGCCTATGCTCTCTCTCTCAAATGGATAAAAATTTTTTTTAAAAAACCTAAAAAAAAAAAGATGTTAAAATGTTGTGATGGACAAGAATGTCTACCCTCACTACCCTTAATCAACATAGTAATGGAAAAGTAACCACCACAATAAAGCAATAAAAAGAAATCAAAGCATACAAATTAGAAAGCAAGAAATAAAACTGTCCTTTCTGCAGATGACATAATTACATATGTAGAAAATCCCAAACCTATCCTTCTAAAAGCCCCCAAAAACTTGTATACCTAAGTGAGTTCAGTAAGGTTGTAGGCTATAAGATCAACACAAAAATTAATCATAAATCATAATAGCAAACACATGGACATATGTATTAAAACTACAATATCATTTGCAATTTCTCCAAGGAAGTTAAGATATTGAGGTATAAATCTAACAAAGCGTTTACAATATCTGAAAATTACAAAATGCTAATGAAAGAAATATTTTTAAAAGATTAAATAAATGAAGAGCCATACCATGTTCATTGACTGAAGTTCCATCATAATAAAGATGTCAGTTCTTCTGAAATTGATCTGTAGGTTTAATACCATTTTTTATTAAAATTCTAGCAAGGTTGCTGGTAGACACACAAAGATTATTCTAAAATTCATATGGAAAGGCACAAAGACAAAATAGCTAAAACAGTTTTGAAAAAAAAAATGAAGTAGGAGGGGGTCATATCTATCTGATGTTAAGGCTACAGTAATCAAGACCATGTGGTAAAGGCAGACAGATGGACACATAGATCAATGGAACAGAATAGAAAATCCATCTCCATGTTATAGAGGAAAAAAAATTAAGGTCCTAAGAGGCTAAGTATGTTGCCCAAGCTTACATATTTTAAAGAACAGAGTCAGAATTTGAACTCAGATTTGAGTCTGTTGTTCTGTACTATTTCCATCACATAAGACTGCCTTTATTTTATTAATAAAAAAAAAGAAAGTTGGGGAGCTTGTGTGGCTCAGTCAGTTAAGCATCTGGCTCTTGATTTCTGCTCAGGTCATGATCTCAGGGTGGTGAGATGAGTCCCACGTAGCACTCCATGCTGAGCAGGAAGTCTGCTTAAGATTCTCTCTCTCCCTCTCCCCCTGCCCACCCATCCTCACCTTATATGCCCTCATGCACATGAGTACATGCGCGAGCTCTCTCTCTCTCTCTCTCAAAAAAAGTTAAAATCAAAAGTCTTTGTCAGAAATATGCTTGTGTGCTATGAGTTTCTTAGGCATCTATGAATAAATCCTGAACCAAATCATACATTTGGTTGGGTTATACATTTGATTGTGTAATACTAAAAGAGATTGTGAATGTTAATTAACTGCAAATGTCAATTATGCAATTAAGTTAACACATTCATCATCACCTCACATATTCCCCCGACCCCGTTTTTTTACAGTAAGAATGCTTAAGATCTACTCTTTTAACAAAGAATATTTAAGTATACAAGTCTAATGTACAGCATGGATTCTATTTATCTCTCTCCATAGTGTTTTCATAAGCTAAACAAGTTCCTCAACATTCTGAACCTCAGTTTCTCCTTTCAAAACCAAGAGAGTATCTGCTGTAGAGAAAGTTGTTTGTGGTCTTCTAATCAAGGATATTAAGAGTCCAAAGTATTCTCCTATTGGCAAATTAATTTCATTGCTTTGGCCAAGATGGGAACATGTTGATCACAGTAGCTTGTCGTGTCAGTTTCCTAAAGCATGGACACATCACATCTTAAACATCTGGCTCTTTTATAGACTGCACTGATTCAGATCATACATACATATTCACTGAGTCAGGACATAGCTGAAGACATGCTGTTACATTCCATACACTGTGC
Source organism: Phoca vitulina (assembly GCF_004348235.1). NCBI lineage: Eukaryota > Metazoa > Chordata > Mammalia > Carnivora > Phocidae > Phoca > Phoca vitulina. The sequence goes on along the minus strand of NW_022589721.1, from coordinate 17,163,727 downwards.
TAAGAGCTAGGAGTACAAAGAAATATAACAAGGTTTCCACTCAAGAACCTCCCAGTCTAGGGGACCAGATAATTATAACATAAGTTAGGGACGCCTGGGTGGCTCAGTTGGTTAAGCAACTGCTTTCTGCTCAGGTCATGATCCCAGAGTCTCAGGATGGAGTCCCCGAATCAGTGGGGAGTCGGCTTCTCCCTCTGACCCTCTCCCCTCTCATGCTCTCTATCACCCCCCACTCAAATAAATAAATAAAATCTTTAAAAAATATAGCATAAGTTAAGTGCTAGAAGAGGCCACATGTAAGAAATGCCTTTTGAAGCAGAGTACATATAAATAGCCTCTGGGACAGTAGGAGGTAGGCCTCACAAAGGGAGTCATTATTATTATTATTTTTTAAATAAGATAGAATATTGAAATGAGGAAAATACGGAAATGCTCAAAGAATACAAAATTTGGCCATGATCACCCCCCAAAACCCACTATGAATATGTTGGTTCAGTCTTTTCCTATGCACACAGATTTTTCTTCTTCTTTTCTCAGTCAATGCAGTCGAAATCATATTGTATACTGTGTTCTCTCCTCAAGATTAGAATGATATATCTCCTCTCGGTTTTGAAAACTTTTTCCCAAGAAAAAATTTTTAGCAACTGCATAATATTCCACCAAGTGGAAGGGTTTCTTAAATCATTCAACCACTCCTATTATAAACATACACATTGTTTCTATTTCTCAAGTTATAAATAAAGCTGTGAATACATCCTGAGTATATCCTGACACATGCATGTGTATACTACATATAACATATATTTTGTTATTGGGTGTATACATATAATAGCATATGTATATATATCAGGATATTATAAAATAAAATTTATATTACATTATATATTATATTATATTATATATGTATAGTATGTATGTTTTGTGTATGTGTGTGTATGCCGGCATTATTGTGCTCTGGATTTTTTGTTTGTTTGTTTGTTTTTTTACTTAAAAATTTTTTTTTAAAGATTTTATATCTTAAGTAATCTCTATACTCAACGTGGGGCTCGAACTCACAACCCCTAGATCAAGTTGCATGCTCTACCAACTGAGCCAGCCAGGTGCCCTTGGATTATTTTTAAAGTATGGGTATATACTTAGGGGTTAAACCGTAAGCTTTGAATTTGTTTAGACTTTTATTTTTTTTTCATTTTGAACTTTTTTTGAAATATGTATTTCATACATTTAGACAGAGAAGCAAAAAAAATTGTAAGTGTACCATTGGATGAACACACTTGTGTAACCAACCCCAAGATCAAGAACAGAAAAATAATCAGCACTCCAGAAGCTTCCATTATAGTTAATCTTCCACGGGAAACTTGTAACCCTAACTTCCTAGCACTATAGATTCATTTCACTTTGTTTTTGAACTTTATGTAAGTGAAATCATGATGTATGTACTTTTCTGTGTTTAGACTCCTTTCTTTCTGTATTACCTTTTTTTTTTTTTTTTTTTAAGATTTTATTTTTAAGAAATCTCTACACCCAATGTGGGGTTCGAACTCACAACTCCAAGATGAAGAGTCACAGGCTTTACTGACTGAGCCAGCCAGGTGCCCCTTTCTACATACTTTTGTGAGCTTTTCTATATTGTTACACTTAGTTGTAATTTGTTTACTTTCATGCTGTCTTCTATTATCCAATTGTGTAATTATACCTACTCTTATTTATTCTACTGTTGATGACATTTGAATAGTTCAAATTTGGGACTATTATAAATAGTGCTATTATTAACATTACCATGTGAATCTCTTAGTGAACATACACTTGCATTTCAATTGGGTCTACATACCCTGGGATGGAATTGGTGTTACCTGTATTTTCATCTTTGGTAGATGAACATGTTATTTGCCTTTTGCTGGGGACAGTTCGGGGGGGCGGCCCTCTATATACCTTCAAGTAGAATTACTTGTATGTTTACGGTCAACTTTACTAAATGCTACCAAATAATTTTCCAACGTAGTTCTACCAGTTTGCGCTACCACCAGCAGCCCATGAGAGTTTTGTTCCCCACATTTGCTGTGTGCTGTATTTTTCAAATTTTTAGTTGATGGGGAGTGCAGTGTTTTTGCACTTACTTGCTATATGCCTTGAAGAATACACCCTCCTCTGCCTGAGTTTTCTTGCATGTAAAAGGTGGGGGGATACCAAGAGCCCTTTATCTTTGAGAAATAAATGAAACAACCCATGCAGATTTGGGGGTGCACCATCAGGCACAGAGTATACTCTCACAAATCTTATATTCCAATCATCATCACCATCACCACACCACCACCATCATTGCTATCTGGAAGGATTCTTAAGCATTAAACAGAGAGAAAGCAGTTTTCTAGACAAAGTGACCATCTTAAGCAAAGGCAGAAAGGCAGAAAGGAGCCTTCTATGGTGGAAGAACCCCGAAAAGTTTCCTCTTTCACTCCGTGGATGTTTGTTCAGGGTGAGAGACAGAAATGTGTGACTAGCAACTAACTCAATTGTTCTGTTTCAAAAAGAGGGTTATTAAGTGCCCATTTCATTGAGTAGATTACGCATCTCAAATGAGAAGCAAATAGTCAGTTATTTAAAACAGTGCGTTTCATGGGCGTCTCTTCCATAAGAATGAAGTCAGAACAGTAACTGCACTGTGCAGAGGACAGAACTTGCTTTCTGTCTGACCGCCGGGGCTTTTTCTTACTTTCCTGTTCAGATAAATGCGTATTGTTGGGAAATCCATGGAAAGCCCCTTTCTTTGTAGGTTAGAATGTTTCCATGTCCCCTAGCAGGGAGTGTATCCCGGGCGGCTTCCGATGGAATGCAGAGTCATACTCTTGTCTCGCTGGATCTCACCTCTCAGCAGCGTGCCAGGCGGCCTGCAGCAACCAGAGGCTTCCCAGACCCAAGCCCAATTAGGTCCAGCTGTGCTGAGCAGCACAGCCGCCAGTCTCACATGCCCCCGGAGCAGGTTCCCCCCGTCCTAGCTGGGGGGGGGCTTTCCATTTTGAAATTTACTTGTTTGTTTGATGCCTTGGCACTGTGCTTTGAAGACCAACGGACTCTCAAGCTCACTTCCTCTGCTTCCCTTTTTGGGGATGGAAACTAGAGTCGCACGGTCTGTGAGCATTGAGAATGAATGGTGACTTTGGCTGGGAGGGCGTCATGTGGGAAGTTTGGGGGCCAATGTTACAGCAAAACATCTGCACAGATTCTTGCTTTCAGGATGTTGTGACCAATCATATGGCCTAATACCAACTGGCTGGCCTCTTATTTCTGAGCATAGTGTCACACAGCTGTTCAAGGGCACTTCCATGACGGCCAGAAAGAGATCCCCATCTGCAGGAAGATAGGAAAATAAGGATGACATTGGGGAAGGGACTTCTCTTTTCACTAGGCTGGGACCCTGGTGTCCCCAGTATGGTCATGAAGAGAGAGAGAGAGAGTGAGCGCATTACGGTGCAGTGTGGCCATGAAGAGAGAGAGAGAG